>NC_081410.1:34160793-34313293 GCF_030272615.1 Cryptomeria japonica | reverse complement strand
GATGGTGAAGTAGATATCCTCTTCATAGTTCTTGACAATATCATGAGATATTCTCACCCTTTGGCTCATCTTGCATCTGAACTCATCAAAGTATTTGTTCATGACTTCAAGATAACTGGTTCCAACCACTTGAAGACTTTCTCTAATTTGCTTGGTAACCGGTGGTCAGCATACCACTCAATATCATCGACTCCTCGGAAATAACCTTGGAAGTAGAAGAACAATCCAACCAATAGTTATCCAAATTTAAATTTCAAGGCATTGTCCTGTTTAATTGACTTCAGATTCACTAGAAGTTGCCTTTTCATAGAGGTGCATAAATCAAATGAGACATCTTCCATGATCATCCTATAGGTGGCATTTACCACTATAGCAGAGACAATGTTAATTCTGCTAGCATGGAATGTCCGATAACCTATCACCATGTAGGCATAATTGACTATATCGTCCTTGATGGTATTGATAGTCATTCCCCATTGGTCACTCATAGAACTGGTGAGCTTGGTCATTTCCATCTCAATGACTTTCCTTAGGGTTGGCACATCCCTAATGTTACAAAAACTGGTGATGCCATGAATAGCTTCCGGTGTGATGTCATGTGTTCGCTCTAAATACATTTTGTCATCGTCCACTCTGCTAAGAATGATGTGAATGTGATCATCTATAAATTCTTCAAGGAAATAGACCACATTGTGAAGCTTCTTCTTTTCCAAGATGTTGTATTTCGGTTTGATCTTCTTGTCCTTCCTGTAGAATAAGCTTAACTGAGAATGGATCACTAGAGATCCTAGGTCTTCAATTTTATAGTCAATATAATCTAAAATACCTTCCTCAACTATAACACCAATGGGTTTTTGGGATAGGGCATTATATTTTGCCTTTCGTTGAATGAAATCTACTAAATCAATGAGTGCACTAGAACTAGAGTGTGATGCAAAAGCCATGATAAATAGAGAAAATCAAAAAATACCTTCGCACGTCGAAATTTAGGGCTTGCAAATTCCACTTTGCCACACACTACGTCAGTTGATGGATTACCGCTTTGAATTCTACACTTGACCATTTGATATTATCTTTTGATTCTTCTTCAATGTTTTGAAATCTCTCTGAATCGCAAGACAAATTGCCTTTTGTTGCTCTGCACTTGAAAAATTCTTCTCTCACAAATTGATAAGTGAAAATGACTTGAAAATCCCTTTTAAATGAACTCTTCACCTACCATAATAAATGCTCCACCATTAGGGCATAAACCCTAATTTTCCTTTTATCAGTTTTGGTCTTCTACCAATTGACAGGTATCACATATCGGTTAAGGTCTTTTACTGGTGTTAACCGAGGGTTCAAAACATTTCACCAATTTATTTCCCCATAAGCTTTTTTGTAGCTTAGTTTGCCAGTTCAAAGATTTCCACACTAGGTGCAGAAACCGGTTCTTCTTGAGTCACTTCTTCTGCCTTCTTTTTCTGGGGTTTCTTCATATCCACTTGAATAGTTTCAACATCAATATTTCCTTTTGGGGTGAACTGTATATCACCAAATATATTCTTTCTTGTTTTGTAGAATCTTGTTGTGTGAACCGATTTGTTCCAATGATAGTAAACCATTCCAGGTGCTCTCTAGGGTCCATTATTCATGTTTCCATTCTTCCTTCTGCATATTGCAGTAGTGTGACCATTACCTTGATAGATCAAACAGGTTGCTCTCCATCCAGTTGCCACTTGATAGCCACCACTACCTGACTGATGATTATAGGTATTAAACCAGTTTGGATTCTGGTTCCCAGAGGGTTTAGGAAAAACTCCTTGACTCCTTTGAGGATACCTTCTGGTGTTGTGCGTGATAGACCTACATTCAAATGCTCTATGCCCAAACTTGTTCCATGCATAACAATTTCCATTGAATCTTTTGGATCTAGGCTTATTGTTTAGAAAGTAAGGAAAGTTATTGTAAGCCTTATTTCTACATACATTAGCAGTATGTCCTTCCTTGAGACAATTAAAGAAAATAGGTTTGAACTTTTTCTTACCTTTATCCTTTGATGTCGGTTGCTTCTTTGATGCTAAATCTTTTGCTCTAGAGGTCTCACCTTCCTCATACCTAGAGAAACCAAGTCCATTAGTATTCTTTACCGATTTAGTTGATTCAAGCTTTTGCTCTAACTTAGCAGCACTCTGATTGAATTTGGCAAGTATCTCTTTTGATTCAATGAGTTCCTTGGTAATAGCAACATTGGACTCCTTCAAGGTTGCATTCTCAAAAATAGCCATGTTTAGTTCACCTTGCATTTCCTCTTTTTTCACTTTACTCTCTTGGAGATGAGCAATAAGTGCACTGATTTCTTTCTTTAGCTTGGAGATCTCATGATCTTTGTCTTTTACTAGATCGTCAACTTTTCTCCGGTTCTCAAGCTCTTGACACATCTTGATAGTCAATCCTTCAAGTTCCCTTCTTAGCTTGGCATTAGACTCATTTAGTTTTTCAACTTCTTCAACTAGGGCTTCCATGTCTGCTTCATCAAAGGAACTATTTTTAGTAAGCTCCATCAGTTTCTCAGCATGCTTTCTTCTTTTTTCCAAAGAGGCCTTATACTTGACTTTGAGTTCATCATAGGCTTTCTTAGTCTGATTGAGTCAATGAGTAAGTTCCCTCACAATGTATTCCCCCATATCTCTTTCCAAGTGGTTAAAATTATAGAAAGGTTGGCTCTCATACCAATTGATGAATACTAAGAGGGGGGGTGAATTAGTATACCAAAAAATACTGAACTTAAACACTTAAATAGTTTAGTAGTAAACCGGTATAATAGTTTTACTAACAAACTGGTTAACACAAATGCAAACCAAATAGCAAATAAGGCATTCACCCACAGAAGCACAATCACCATAACACAAGAGATTTTGACATGGAAACCCAAATGGGAAAAACCATGATGAGATGAAACTCACAAGTAACTATCTGCAGAATAGTAACCAGACCGGTTAAGGTCAGACAATGTTCTTTGCTAGAACAGATCTTGTTAAGAATCTCAATCTCTATTAGGAGATAAGTCCTATTAAAGACTAACTTGTGAGAGGATTTCAGATCCACAGTTGTGAACCACCTTGTTAGAGGATTTACAAAGGCTTTGCTAGGCCTACCCAGTTAAGGCTTATAGACTTGTTGAAGATGTGAGTAATCAACAAGTTAATGATCTAAATACTAGCACAGTATGCTTGTTTAGATCCTTGACAGCTCATTGTTAATGCATTTTAGCATTACTCAAGTCTTCAATATGTTCACACTGTTTCTTCACACATAGCTAATCTTCTTCTGTGATTGCACATGCAAAAACTTCATCAACCACACAAAACCCTAACAACCTCTAAAACCCTAGACATGATGTCCTTATAAAGGAATCTGATTTCATGTCGGTTCAATAGGATTACATTGCAAGTTCCTAGGTTCAGTGCATCTAGACACATTTGGTAACACGACACAAAATCACCGCCAAAGTGTCGGTGGATGATAACTCATCACCAAAATAATACCAATTGGTAAATCATCACAAAGTAATACCGATTCAAATATTAACCTATTACCAGTTCACATATTTTACCGATTACCAGTTTGCCAAAATGAAGACTAGGAAAAATGACAACTTCCACTTCAGTTCCTTCATACCGCTTCAGATCCTCGAATCGCTTGAGGTCTTCATATCGCTTGGGATCAGTAAACACTTTCTGCAAAACACCGATAGTCTAAAGACTATAATACATGATACCGGTTGGAACAAATACTAGTTAAGCATAACTCATATATACAAAAAGTGATCTCAAAGCAAGTGTGTGTCCATCAATGACAATCACAACAAATTCATCAAAAATGCCAACAAAATCCTCCATCTTTAGCTTCCATATATGAAAATTAATTCCAAAAACTTTCTCCACCTTTGTTCTCCCTAATGAACTTACGATCTAAAAATTCTTGCAACAAGAACAAAAACTATCTTATGCACAAGCTCCCACTGAAATTTATATTAATTCAAAAAACCCAACAACCCACAACTGAAACCAAAGTTGATCAGGCTTTGATAGCACTTGTAAGGAAGTTAAGTGGTGCAAAAACCTCCTAAACTAACTTTGAGAAGATGGTAATGCAAATTTTTTTATAGATAATTACAGATGTTATATAAACTTAATATAAATACACATTTATAGTATGCATACAACAAAATAGTGATTTACATATGGTAAACTATTTTGAGAGAGAAAACTTGCACTCCAAAAGTTGTCCAATATATTATTTAGAAATCAAAAATAAATTAAAATATACTTGAAAAGAAATATTTCAACATGAGTATCACCAACCATATTTTTATAGGTAACTCAATAGCTATAAGACTCATACACACAACCTCCATCTCACACACCTCATATATATGGGATATAAATCATGAAACCATCAATTGGTATTATGAAATCATGTGCTAAAACCACCCACTAGAGTGGAACCAATCTTATCTCCAATTCTAGATGCCTTATGATGTTTTTAAAAACACATTAACACATGTACCTCCCTTTTATAGCTCATTTATGTCCCCAAGGCATTTTCATATTTCCTATTTCAAGGGACCCAACTTTCGAATGCCATTAATTTTGAACTAGGTGGCCAATTGATGAATCATTTGAGGCTTTGTAAAGCTTGAAAATATTCTCTATCAACTTATAACCATATGGACTGATTATGGTCATGTTTGGATTATTTTGGAGACTCTAAAGTCCTCAAAATTACATCTAAAACTTTCATTTCAAACATTTGAAAATAATTTTTTTAATATCTTCAAATCTAGACATGATTCTACAATGAAAATTTACTCACATGCTTATCCATCCAATTCAAATCTTTGTAAAAATTTGTGGACCAATCCATGCTAAAATCAAAATTTACTAGAAATAGTAACCTTATATATATTTAAGGTTGAGACACCATTTTCCTAACAAACACAAGATATACCCTGATGGTCTTCGCTTGCATTATTTTCTTCTTTGTTCTCATAATTTATATGTGCTAGCCCTGTGAATAATAATTCAACAAACTACTAGCTCCCCATGATACAAAAACATCAATACTCCTATTTTCATCCTTCTATATTTTTTGCTAAGATAACCAAATCATCAACACATTGTCATAGTTGTCTAAAACTCAAATTAGTCTTTTTGATGTTTTGAAACTACTCACCTAAATTATTATGTTGAACACACCTAAATTAGAAATCTTCCCAAAGTGAAACCACACCACATAAAGGGGGGATAAGATATATGTAGTTAATATGTCCCCTGATCATTTGCTATTATTTTAGTTTTTAGCAGAACCATCTGCACCATCCTTGGCTATAGATCCATCCTTCACCTTGTCATCTTCATTGTCTTCTATCTTCTTTACCCACATCTTTTCCATCTCTCTCTTTATCTGATCAACCTTCTTCTATGAATCAATTGTTTTGGCACCCTTTCCCTTGTAGAATCTAGCAACATTTCATAATTTATTGCAATTGTAGCATGTGAAACTTTCTTATGAGATACCTTCTTCCTACATTGGCTCTAGACTTTGTAGCCTTGTGACCAAACATGTTACATGTGTTGCAATATCCATTGAAAGACTTAGGATAGCACAAATTAGCAACATAACACTTTGTATCCTTAATATGACCAAACATATTACATATATTGAGACTCTCTGAACTGAGTCATTGTATGCTGGTAATCAGTAAGTGCATAACACAAATTAGAAAAGTTTTGATATCAATTAAGAGACAATTTATCCCTCAATGTTAGTTGTAGATTTATAATAAATATTCATTGCAAGTAATTGTTTGGTAGGTCAAAGTGGATTCTAGTAGAGATAGATTGGTATCGTGAAATAAAATCTGTAACCTTCTCACTAGACTTTTGCTTGCAATGAACAAGGTCTGAAATGGTGACCCTGCTACCAATGTTGACTTGGAACTATTTGAGAAAAAAATCTATGAGCCAATCAAAAGTTTGGATGGAACGATCAGGTAACAAGCTATACTATTCTAGCATGGTTCCTTTGAGGTAACATGAGAAAAGCTTAAGTAAGACAGAATCATAACTATTGTTGGTGTAAATAATTATCTATCATGGATATTATTACACTTAACTTAAATTTACTTAGGAAATGAATTTCATAGTAGTTTGGGTATGAGACACTTGGGTGTTTGTGCCACATTGGGATAGTGCATGTAGGTGAATTTCCACCTTTTATGGTGTGATCTTGTTGTTACACTCCACATTCAGTGGGTGATCCACCTCATGTGGACTATTATATTATTTCTCCTACCTACCCACACCTATTTCCTACCTACCCTTGTTTCTTATTGAGCTATATGTCATGTTTGTGTGCTCACATATCCATATAGCCTTGCCTATATAAGTAGGCTCATATTCATTGTATATAATGCTTAATGATCCAGTTGATCATATTTTTCATCTTGATAGAATATAGTTTATTACTATCATCTATTTTGTTCTCTCTTATTTGTGCTTTCCATTGCCTCTTGATCTTGGAAAAATCTCACATGGTATCAGAGCCATTAGAGTGTCATTGGTTTGCTAATTGAGAGAAATTGATGCTATTTCGTATTGTGTATTTTGGAGTTTTCTATTGTAGGTTATTATTGAAGCTTGATGGGTCAAATCTGAGGTTATCATTGGATTAAGAAGGTCCAAGAAAGTCAGTTTTACCTTTTGTTTCATCCAAATCAGACTTCGGAGGCCAAATCTAGAGGCATTTGAAGTTTGACGCTGCGGCAGAAATTTTCCAGAAATTATAATTTTGCAAGCATTTTTCAAATAGCGATATCTCACTCATCTGGACTTGTTTTTTTGAGCAATTTTTTTTGTTTTGGGGTAGAATTTCAGGATCTATATAGTGGTGTAGAATTTTTCTGATTTTCGAATACAGATTTTTTAGAAATCATGAAATCCCATTTTTTACAACTTTGGAGGCTTCGTTTGGGTTCATATGGACTCCTTTTCAGGTGCCATTTTTTTTGAAAGTGCATATTTTTTTAATCTACTTTCATAATTTGCCATCTATTTGCAATGATTTTAAGTATAAATAGTACTTTCAATATTTGGCCATTTTTGGCATATTTGGTCCTTGCATTTTGCTTGGATCTCAGTTTAGATCACTAGCAGTATTTGTTGAACTCTCTTAGATGTCATTTTGAGAAGTTGTAAATTGAAATCAGAAGTCCACTTTGCCATTGTTTGCAAGTGGCATATTGTACACGCACTACATATAAAGTGCCAAAATCATCATTTTTGGGGGGGTACTTTGATTGGGTGAATTTGGGGGGGTGTCTCTTGTGCTTTTGTACTCTTGTGTTCCTTCCTTTTTGCTGTTATGGGTTCTTCTAAGTTTCCTCTATTAACTCCTCATAATTATGCTACTTGGAAAATTGATGCATGGAGTAAACTTATGGAAAAAGGACTAACTCATTACATTGATGGAATTATTGTTGCTCCCGTTGATCCTAAGGTTGATCCAGTTGGTCACTTGGATTGGCTCACTAAAAATATCATGGTAATTGGTACCTTAAGAAAGTATGTATCAAAGGATCTCATTTTTCATATTGAGAAGTGTACTCTAATCAAGGATTCTTGGCAAAAGTTTCAAGACTTGTATGGTCAAGTTGATGAGATTAGGGGATATCAAATTGATAGTGATCTCACCATGTTAGATCCCAAGAACTTTGATACTATACAAGATTATGTCACTAAGGAAAATGAGTTGAGGGAACAACTCAAAGATTGTGGTATTGATAAGAAGGATACTCAATTGATATTCAGCTTGATAGGCAAGCTTCCATAAGAATATGCTACATTTGTTTCTAGTTTCCAAACCTATAGGATGACAATGGGTTCAAGCTACACAATGCCTACATTTGATGCTTTCAATGAAATGTTGATGATGGAACAAACTAAGTTGATAAGCATGGGCATTCTTAAGGCTTCTAAGTCTCAAGCATTAGTGGCAAATCAAGGGAATAAAGGAAATCAAGGAAAGGACAACTCCAACAAGAAGAAATGGCAATCAAAGCACAAGGACAAAGCACCATCTTCTCCACAACAAGGAGATTCATCCTCTTCCAAGAGGGATAATTCACCAAAAAGGGAGAGACCTACTTGTGCCTATTGTAAAAAGGTTGGTCATGAGGAGCGTCGTTGCCATTCTAAGAAGATTGATGAGCTCACACATATCATCAAAAAGCATAACATTGATTTGCCTAATGTCTATAAGAAGGATGATTCATCAAATTCCACGTCCTCACATTCAAAAGGAAAAGGGCAAGCATTCATGGCTTCTACAAGTGGGAAGACTCACTCTTTTGGGATAAGAAAAGGAAAATCTCTATGTGCTACTATCAGTCATGATTCAGAGAGATGGCTTCTAGATTCAGGAGCTTCTCATCATATGGCATCTTCGTAGTCTATGTTCTCTACATTTGAGCCTTGCACCATGCCATATATTTTGATGGGCAATCATACATACATGGATGTGATTGGGAAAGGATCTATTGACATTGGGGATAACACATTCAATAATGTGTTGTGTGTACCCCACTTGACAAACAATCTCCTTTCCATCTATCAAATCACACATGGCGCAACTAAGAGATTTGTGGAGTTCACACCTGAGTCAGTTTTCATTAGAGACTTGGAGACTAGCGTGATCATTGTGACTGGGGTGGTTGATCATGCATCTCAGTTATACTCCTTTTCAGATTTTGTTGATGATGATGATTTCACATTTGAGGATTCTGCAAATGATGATCACACTTCTTGTGATGGTTCACATTTTGAGGAGAGCTTTGGGCACTTGAACAGGGGGATTCTCACATGTGAACCCATTCTTGAGTCTTGTATTTCATCTCCTCATATTGATATCACATCACCTATTGCACCTGATGATGTAGATAGTGCGATAGATTTGCCTTCATGTGATTCAGTGCAGCAGGATATTCATTGTCTTCTAGCTTCAGATTCATGGGATGGTTACTTGAGAGACATTGTAGGTTTGTTTATGGAATCCTACATTGCAAATTTGGGAGACATAATTTATGACATTAATCTTCTCTTTGATGAAGGTGATCCTTCTTTGATTGTTGCGAGGAAACACTTTGACCCTCTTGTTCATTCTCTACATGATCATTCTTTTGGGGTTGACATGATTTTGGATACTTATGTACAGTTGGAGGAGGTCTCTTTATTTTTTGAGGAGACATGTGAGTCTTTGGGACATGTTCTACATCCATCTCCACTAGATCTTGGAGTGCCTTTTTCAGTAGTGTGGCACTGTTTACCACCTTTGGAGGGGGTATCTTTTAGCATCGACATGGGGACACTTGAGCAGTTTTCAGAGATTCCATTCATCATGAGTTTTCTTCATACATCTTCCCTTCATGATTGGGGAGACTTCATGGATACACCTTTGGTTTTGTTTCTCCTAAGGGGAGGAATGTTGTTCAATATTTGTGGAGTAGTTTCTTCATACATCAAGCTTCTATCATTGGTACAAAATCCACATTGAGGGGGGGCTTCCTAGCTTCTCTTCTTCTCTCATATGGGGGGGACATTTTCCTCGCATGGGGTTTTGTCCTTCACATTCTTCTATGAGAGTTCTCTTGTATGTTTTTCATCTCTCTTTTGGGGGAGGGTTTTTTCCCATTGGGTTTTTCTCTCTTTCCCCACTTTGTGAGAGATTTCATTGCATTGGTTTTCATACATTTTCATTTGTACATGGGTACCTAACATGGCCTAGTAGCTAGGACCCATCTTGCATTACTTAGTTGCATTGTAGACTTAAGTGCATTCCCCTAAGTTTCACTTAAGGGGAGGTGTTGGTGTAAATAATTATTCATCATGGATATTATTACACTTAAATTTACTTAGGAAATACATTTCATAGTAGTTTGGGTATGAGACACTTGGGTGTTTGTGCCACATTGGGATAGTGTGTGTAGGAGAATTTCCACCTTTTATGGTGTGATCTTGTTGTTACACTCCACATTTAGTGGGTGATCCACCTCATGTGGACTATTATATTATTTCTCCTACCTACCCACTCCTATTTCCTACCTACCCTTGTTTCTTATTGAGCCACATGTTATGTTTATGTGCTCACATATCCATATAGCCTTGCCTATATAAGCAGACTCATATTCATTGTATGTAATGCTTAATGATCTAGTTGATCATATTTTTCATCTTGATAGAATACAATCTATTTCTATCATCTATTTTGTTCTCTCTTATTTGTGCTTTCCATTGCCTCTTGATCTTGGCAAAATCTCACAACTATGGTAATTACTACATATGGTCATGAATGCGTTGATATACACATTCGTATCACCATATGTAAAATTTCAATGCTTCAACCCCTTGGGGAAGGATAGTGTTAAGGATAATCAAATCGAGCATGCAAAGAAGACTGGCCAAAGATGGATGTAAGATTTGTGAGTTGCTATTACAATTAACCCATGTTTTGCAATATGGTATTCAAAATAGGATTTGAAGGTTGAGGAGGAGGAGCACCATGTGCACCACCACCTTCACCAATAATAACATGAGTACCAGTACTACAATCAAGGATAGTATAAACACCTAACCTAGCACTAAAAAAACTGGTATGAGCCACAATGGAAGTGGTAGTGGAGCTAATAGACATGCCAGTATAACCCACAAGAATGGTAAAAGAATTGATGCTAGGGATAGTGGGTCCTGTGTTGACAATGTGTATTGTCATCCTAGGTATTTCAACACCAGTTTGAGAACTATAGATGTCAATCTGATTTTCCTAGGGAGGATTACTTGCTAGGGGCACATAACTCATAAAAATCAAAGTCAATGCCTTTGAAATATACAAGCCTCTTCTATCCAAAATCATCATATCTCTTAAAGTTCTTATGACATTACTAGCTTAAGGGAGAAAATTTTTCTAGTTTAAGAACCCTTTGAAATCTCTCAAGTTCACCTCTAACATATGAATCTAGTCAAACTCAATAGTGGGAGGAGAATATGGGGGAGAGTTAATCATGGTGTTATTTTGAGAATTAGATTGTGAGATAGATGGAGAAAGAACCCCTATTAAAATGGTCCTAATAGGGTGGGAGGGCATGAAGTCATTTGGATTGACATGCAGTTCTTTAAACGTCAAGCCTAGCTGAGGGAGACTATAGTTGTTCAAAGGAATGCTTTTCCTAACAGTCCTTCTTACAACAACCCCTATGGAAATTTGGGTTGTAAAGCTCATAGACAATCTCTACAATACTTTGACCACTCTATGTGAGTACTATAATGGTCCCACAACACTTAGTAATAAAGAAAATTTATTAAAATTTATTTACATATATATTTTTTAATTTTTTCTTTCAAATTTTATAACCACAAACACCCAATATAAAAAAAAAATTCAAATGTTTTACATTAGGTTCACCAAAATGTAGAGGATGGGATTTTATATTCTCGAAGTGACAAACTTCAAGGATCAAACCAACCACTACTCTACCTCACTTTACTAGCGCTCTGGTGACCCAAAGGATACAAACTATTAAATTTAATAGGCAAGCTACAAAGACATTTAAACTTCTTCTACTAAGCCTCTATTCTTAGGAAATATGCACATAACTTGGCCACTAGCATGACACACTAACTTCTTATACGCATAGAATATTAAAGTAGTACAATGAATGTGTGAAGCAGTCACCGATGAGGAGGGACCTCAAAGAGATAAATCCGGACCCATCAACAAGAGTAAACACAATGGAAACACAAAGATATGATGGAGGCAATGAATAATAGATTACTTTATTCCATAAAAATTAATTACATCCAACTAGTAGCAACCGGATTATAGCATACCAACTCACAAGCCTAATAGAACATATAAAGTAGGTCACAACTGCGACCTTGAACTGTAAGATCTATCTTCTATGCATAGTCCAGCTACTTGATTCTTCTCTGATTGATTACATTCTAATGCACAATTACAATTATATATATCGATCCAAAGGATCGAGTCATCCCAAAAGGGATGAAAACCCGAAGAACAAGATGTAAGGTGTAAAATAACAAGGCCGGCCTCCGCCAAGAGATTCCTCTAGAAAATCCAAAGGATGAAATGTAGATCATTGCAAAAGCTTGGCCACATGCCAAGGAACATTGAAATCAATGCCCATGGCTCTGCAAGCTTCGGAAGGGGTTTTGGTAGATCGCCAAAATAGGTCCAGGCAATCGGTAACAAGAACTGTCAACCGGTAATAGGAAACTGGTAAGGAAACCGATAGTGATTTATTGTCAGAAAATGATCCAAATGTGATGTGGTCTAGAAGAAAGAAAGATGATCAAGTCTTCAAATAGAATACAACTCCACAGGATCTGGTGAGTCAAAACCAAGACACACAAAAAGGAAAAATGAAATTGTAAACAAAAATCAAAACAAAAAGAAAATGTTTTGGGTTGATGCAAGATTGCTATGAACTGGGGATGCTCCTGCATTAGACATCTGGGGTTATTGAACAAGTGAGCCTCTCACTTTATCAGGGTTAGAGGAAAACCAAGGCAGTCTACCTCTACCTAAGAAATCCAAGATGAATCTTCAACTAGTCTATCCTTCCACTTCACTAGATACTCCTTATACAGGCTATTCTGGGTAGTATGCCCAATCCTATTGTCCAAAATATCTTCAATCTAATCTAGTTCCTTCTGGGAAAACTATTTCTCCAAGTTTGCAATAGTGTCCTTACTAAATTCTGGCTCATGATACTCATGAAGATCTAGAATATTAAACAAAGGTGAAATACTCAGACTATCCAATAAATCTACTTCATATGCATTTCAAGAACTGAACTTCCTAAAAATCGTGCAAGGTCCAGATTTCTTCAGTTGTAACTTGTTATATGTTCTAATCGGGAATCTCTCTTTTTTTCAGATATACTAGCACTTCATCACTAACTTAAAATTCCTTATGTCTCCTATTCTCATCTATCTTTTCCTTATACTTGTTGTTCATGTCTTCCAAATGATGCTTAACCTAAATATGCAATGCTACCATGTGATTTGCAAAGTCTTATGCTTCTAAACTTCTTTGGTCTTCATTGCTAATGTCTCTCAATTCTGATATACCTCTAGGGTGCACTTTGATAACAATCTCAAAAGGTGTTCTTTGAGTACTTCTTTTTGTTGAATTGTTATAGCTAAACTCTGCTTGTGCAAGGCTCAAATCCCAACTTCTAGTTTTATCTCTAACTAAACATCTCAACAAGTTTCCCAAGCTCCGGTTAACTACTTTTGTCTATCCATCAGTCTATGGATGAAAAGTAGAACTAAACTGCAAATCTGTCTTCATCTACTTCCAAAGTGTTCTCCAAAAATAGCCAACAAACTTAATGTCTCTATCTCAAACTATGCTCTTAGGTAATCCATGCAATCTCACCACTTCCTTGAAAAATAGGTATTCTACATGCAATGCATCTGATGTCTTTTTACAAGGTATGAAATTAGCCATCTTCAAGAATCTATCCACTACCACAAATATAGAATGATTCCCTCTTAGTGTCTTAGGAAATCCAAGTACAAAATCTATACTTATATCCTCCCAAGGTCTTACCAGTACTATCAAAGGTTTATACAATCCCACATTCTAACTACTACCTTTTGCCACTTGACAAACTCTATAACTCTACACATATCTCATAACATCCTTATCAATCTAGGGCCAAAAGTACTACTCACTCACCAATGCTACTGTTTTGTTAATGATAAAATGCCCAGATAGTCCTCCATTGTGTTAGGTATTCACAACGAAACTCCTTTGAATAACATCCCATCCTGAATGAAGTAATCCAACCACTTGCTTTTATCAACCATAACTGGCTCTCTACATGCTTTCTAAGGTTTTGCAAAACTTGGGTCATGATCATACAAGGTCTTCAAATCTTTAAATCCTAATACTATCACTCTCGTCTCTATCAAAAAATTCCTTCTCCTACTCAATGCATCAGAAACTTTGTTAGATTTCCTACTTCTATGCTTCAACACAAAGGTATAACTCTGCAATAATTCTACCCATGTCATATGTCTCTGATTCAACTTAATCTGACTATTCAAATACTGCAAAGCTTTATGATCCATATACAACACAAAATCCTTAGGCAACAAGTAATGTCTCCACTTCTTAAAGCCTTGAAATATGGTATAAAACTCTTGATCATACAATGAATATCTCCTCTGGGAACCATTCAATTTCTCATTGAAATAGGCTACTATTCTGCCTTCCTGACTCAAGACTTCTCCTATTTTTGTTCCACTTGCATCACAATCCACTTAGAATACTTTGTTGAAATCTGGTAAAGCCAACACAGGCTGCTCAATCACTTTCTGCTTCAACATTTCAAAAATTTTGTTTTCTCGGGTGGTCCACTTGAATTCCTTCCTATCTCCTCTCATGGTCTGAGTCATAGGGTTACAAACTAATCTAAATTTTTTGATAAAATTCTAGTAAAAACTAGCCAATCCATGAAATGATCTTACCTCTCCAATGCTTTCCGATGTAGGTCATTCAACAATTGCTTTCACTTTCTCAGGGTCCATCTTCAAACCATCCCTAGATATCACAAATCCCAAATAGACTAACTCATCCTTCATGAAAGTACACTTCTTAATGTTGATCAGCAACCTCTCTTCTCTCAATCTCTACAAAACTTGTCTTAACTGCAACAAATTCTCCTCTTCCGTCTTACTAAAAAATTAGAATGTCATCCAAATACACAATAACAAACTTACCCAATAAATTCTTCAATACCTCATTCATTATCCTCATGAAAGTACTTAGTGCATTATTCAATTGAAAAGGCATCACCAACCATTCATACAGTCCTTCATTTGTCTCAAATGTTGTCTTCTAGCCATCACCTTCTCCAATCCTGATCTGATGATATCCACTCCTCAAATCTATCTTTGTAAAATATTTTTCTGCACTCAAACAGTCCATTATGTCATCCATCCTAGGCAAGGGAAACTAGTATTTCACTGTGATCTTATTTATTTCTCTGGAATCAGTACACATTCTCCATTCTACATTCTTCTTAGGTGCTAATATTGTTGGTACTGCACAAGGGCTTAGACTCTCCCTGATCAAACCTTTCTTAAACAAATCCTACACTTGTCTACTAATGTAGGAGCATCCCCGGTTTGCAGTAATCTTACATTAACCAAAAAACATTTCCTTTTCTATTTATTTTTTGTTTGCAATTTTATTTTTCCTTTCTTTGTGTCTCAGTTTTGGCCCATCAGTTCCTATGGAGTTGGATTCTACTTGAAGACTTGATCACCCTTCTTGTTTTCTAATCGGATCTCATTTGGATCACTTTTCAATAAGATATCACTACCGATTGTTCCTTTCTTACCAGTTGCTTGAGACCTATTCTGGTGATCTACCGAAATCCATTTTGAAGCTTGCAAAGCCTTGGAGGTTGATCTTGATGTTTCATGGCATGTGGCCGACAAACTGCATTTCATCCTTTGGATTTTCTGAGGGAATCTCTTGGTGGAGGTTGACCTTGTTCATTTTGCATTTTTCTTCGGGTTTTGATCCTTTTTTGGGCCAACAAGATCCTTTGGATTGATATATATATTTGTAAAAATGCTTTAGAATGAAATCAATCTAAGAGTCAAGGAGTATCAGATAGACAAACTATGCCTAGAAGATAGATCTTTCGATTCAAAGTCCCGGTGTGACCCATTCTACCAGGCCTGTGTGCTGGTATGTTGTAACCTAGTTGTTACGAGTTGGATGTAATTAAATTTCATGCAATAAAACTATCTTTTATGCATTACCTTCATCATATCTATGTGATTCTATTGTGTTTACTCTTGCTGACTGGTTTGGACTATCCTCCTCGAGGTCTCTCCTCGCTAGTGACTGCACCAAGTGGTATCAAGGCGACATTCATTCCAGAGCCTGTGTGTCCTAAATCTTGTTGCAGGGTGGTGGATTGCGGATCCGACCTGCAGTTGCAGAGGACTAGCATGGATCAATGGTGAGAAGAGGAACTAGGAATGGTGGATTGCCTAGGAATGAAGACCCTACTATAATGGAGATGTTGCGAGGAATAGTGGCTCGATTAGAAGCCATGGAGATAGCCCAAAGAAGAGGCCGACATGTTGAGGATGTGAGAGAAGATGAAGGAGAAGAAGCCCTAACAGAACAAGTGAACCTACTGGTAGTTGATCTGGAGGAGGAAAGGTTTTTAAGGGTTTTGAGTAGGGTGAACACTAAACCTCATTTTACCCCACCAAAATATGATGGGAAGTTAGATTCAGATGAATTGGTGGATTGGATCTCAGAGATGGAAAAGTATTTTGACTTTGAAAACACTGCAAAAAAGAGGAAGGTGAAGTATGCATGTACCCGGTTGAAGGGTCATGCATTTCTTTGGTGGGAGAAATTCCAAGTTGATAGGCAAAGAAGAGGTAAAGAAAAGATTAAGACATGGGATAGGATGATTGCTAAGTTAAAATCAAAGTTTGTCCCGACAAATTATCAAGTAGATCTGTTCTAAAAGTTGTAGAATCTAAGATAGAAGGAATCTAGTGTGAAGGAGTACACTAAAGCATTTTACAAGTTGAACATCAGATACAAACATGTGGATAATGAAATTGAACAAATTGCAAGATATTTGAATGGATTGTGGATGTCTATACAAGATGGACTTAGTATGATCAAATTAGAGAGTGTTGAAGAGGCTTTCCAGTATGCAATAAAGGCTGAAGAGAAATTGAATAAGAGGCATGAGCAAAGACAGGGAGGTAGAGGTGGAAGGTTTATCAGAGGAAGAGGATACTCTAGAGGAAGACAAACTAGTATAGATTAGAACACTCACAAGGAAGTGAGAAAGGAAGGTAATTCATACCGAAAGGATGATAGAAATTTCTACTGAAGGAGAGAACCGAATGGTTACCGGAATGAGAAAATTGGAAGACAAGACAAAAGGGAATTTTGAGGAACCTATTTTAAATGTGGAGGAGAAGGACATAGTGCATTTCAATATAAGAAGTTAGAGGCTACCAAAAGAGTGGAAATGGTGGAGGAGACCCCACTAGATCAAACAAAAAATTGGAAGATGGAGAACTATTGATGATGAGGAGAGCTTTGTGTCATACCGGAGAAGACAAAGAACCCTTACAGAGGAAGAACCTATTCAAGACCAGATGTAAGGTATTCATTAAGTGTTATAAAGTTTTCATTGGTAGTGGTAGTTTGAATAATCTTGTTTTAGAAGAGATGGTGAATAAATTGAAATTGGAGAGATTGAAACACCCAAAGCCTTGCTAGATAGCATGGATTTAGGATGAACATAAGTTGTTAGTAAGTGAACAGTGTTAGGTAAAACTAAAAAATTGGGAATTATCATGGTGAAATTTTGTGTGACATTTGCCTATGGATACTTGTCATCTTTTGTTGGGAAGACCCCGACAGTTTGTTAGACAAGCAATACATGATGGGAGGGATAATACATACACTATTGTGTCCAATGGGAGGAAGAAAACCATGTTGTCTTTGGAGGAACCTTTGAAGAATGAAGTCTGTACAAATATCAAAATTTGTCTAGTAGATGGAAGGAAGTTCATGGATGGACTGAGACATGAGAAAGTGTGTTTTTCCTTAATGCCTAAGAAGACTAAGAGACTGGCACTGGAAGGAGAACACCCAATAGAAATAAGAGATTTGATGATGGAGTATGGGGACATCATTTCAGATATTATACCTAATGGATTGCCACCTGTTAGAAGTATTAGTCATTGCATGGACTTAGTTCCTGGAGCTAGTTTTCCTAAAAAAGTTTCACATTGGTTAACACCGACAGAGAATGAAGAACTGAATAGAAAGTGTAGGAGCTATTGAAGAAAGCTTTGATCAAGAAAAGTTTGAGCCCTTGTTCAATACCAGCAGTATTAATACCTAAGAAGAATGGAGAATGGAGGATGTGTACCGATTCAAGAGCAATAAACAAGATCACAGTGAAATACCAATTTCCATTGCCTAGGATGGATGACATAATGGACTGTTGGAGTGCAGAAAAATATTTTACAAAGATAGATTTGAAGAGTGGATATCATCAGATCAGGATTAGAGAAGGTGATGAGTGGAAGACAAAATTTAAGACAAATGAAGGATTGTATGAATGGTTGGCGATGCCTTTTTGATTGACTAATGCACTGAGTACTTTCATGAGGATAATGAATGAGGTATTGAAGAAATTTTTGGGTAAGTTTTTTATTGTGTACTTGGAGGACATTCTAATTTTTAGTAAGACAAAAGAGGACCATTTTTTGTAGTTAAGACAAGTTTTGCAGAGGTTGAGAGAAGAAAAGTTACTGATCAATATCAAGAAGTGCACTTTCATGAATGATGAGCTAGTCTATTTAGGATTTGTGATATCCGAGGATGGTTTGAAGATGGACCCTAAGAAAGTGAAAGCCATTGTTGACTGGCCTACACTAGAAAGCATTGGAGAGAGAAGATCATTTCATGGATTGGCTAGTTTTTACCAGAAGTTTATCAGAAATTTCAGTTCAGTTTGTAACCCTATGACTGAGACCATGAGTCGAGATCGGAAGGAATTCAAGTGGACCACCAGAGCAAAAAAAAGCTTTGAGTTGTTGAAACAAAAAGTGACTGAGTAGCTTGTGTTGGCTTTACCAAATTTCAATAAGGTATTTCAAGTGGATTGTGATGCAAGTGGAACAACAATAGAAGCAATTTTGAGTCAAGAAGGGAAAGCAATAGCATATTTCAGTGAGAAATTGAATGATACTCGAAAGAGATATTCAGTATATGATTAGAAATTTTATGCCATAATTCAAGACTTGAAGAAATGGAGACATTACTTGTTGCCTAAGGATTTTGTGTTGTATATAGATCATCAGTCTTTGCAATATTTGAGTAGTTACAACTTTCTATTGAACCATAGAAGTGGAAAATCTTTCTGAGATGGGTAGAGTTCTTGCAGAGTTGTAGCTTTCTGTTGAAACATAGAAGTGGGAAATCTAACAACGTTGTTGATGCATTGAGTAGGAGAAGGAATTTGCTGATAGAGATGACAGTGACATTATTAGGTTTTGAAGATTTGAAGACCTTATATGACAAAGACCTAGATTTTGCAAAACCTTGGAAAGCATGTAGAGAACCAGTTATGGTTGATAGGAGCAAATGGTTGGATTACTTCATTCAGGATGGGATGATATTTAAGGGAGTTCAATTGTGCATACCTAAAAGTTCCATGATAGAGAACCTGATAAAAGAGAAGCATAGTGGAGGTTTAGCTGGATTCTTTGGAATTGATAAAACAGTTGCATTGGTGAGTGAGAAGAACTTTTAGCCCCAGATTCATAAGGATGTTAAGAGTTATGTGAAAAGTTGTAGAGTTTGTCAAGTTGTAAAAGGTAGTAGCCAGAATGTGGGATTGTACAAACTTTTGACAGTACCGGTAAGACCTTGGGAGGATATAAGTATGGATTTTGTACTTGGTTTACCTAAGACACTAAGAGGGAATGATTCTATATTTGTGGTAGTGGATAGATTTTCAAAGATGGCTCATTTCATACCTTGTAAAAAGACATCAGATGCATTGCATGTAGCAGACCTATTTTTCAAGGAAGTGGTAAGATTTCATGGATTACCTAAGAGCATAGTTTCAGATAGAGACAGTAAGTTTGTTGTCTATTTTTGTAAAACACTTTGGAAGAAGATGAAGATAGATTTGAAGTTTAGTTCTACTTTTCATCCACAAACTAAAGGATAGACAGAAGTAGTTAACCGGAGTTTGGGAAACTTCTTGAGATGTTTAGTGGGAGATAAAACCGAAAGTTGGGATTTGATCCTTGCACAAGAAGAGTTTGCCTATAACAATTTAGTGAATAGAAGTACTAGAAAAATATCTTTTGAGATTGTTGCCAGAGTGCATCCTAAATGAATAGCATAATTGAGAGACATTAGCAGTGAAGACCAGAAGCGTTCAGAAGTAGAAGAATTTGTAGATCACATGGAAACATTGCATATTCAGGTTAAACAACATTTGGAAGACATAAATAGAAAATACAAGGATAAGGCAGATGAGAAGAGGAGACATAAGGACTTTGAAGTTTGCGATGAAGTGATGGTCTATTTGAGAAAAGAGAGATTCCCGATTGGAAATTATAACAAGTTGCAGATAAAGAAGTTTGGACCTTGTAAGATCTTGAGAAAGTATTTCACCTATATTCAACATTACAGATCTTCATGAGTAGCATGAAATAGAATTTAGTGAGGACAATATTGTAGACTTGGAGAAACAATTACCCCAAAAGGAACTAGATCAGATTGAAGAGATTTTGGACAGTAGGATTGGACATAGTACCCGAAGCAATCAGTACAAAGAATATCTTGTGAAGTGGAAGAATAGACCAATGGAAGATTCATCTTGGATTTCTTAGGTAGAGGTAGACCGCCTTGGTTTTCCTCTAACCCCAGCAAAGTGAGAGGATCACCTTTTTTTATTAATCTTGGATGTCTGATGCAGGAGCATTCTCGGTTCGCAGCAATCGTGCATCAACAAAAAAAATTTTCCTTTTCTATTTGTTTTTTGTTTGTAGTTTCAGTTTTCCTTTCTATGTGTCCCAATTTTGGCTCATCGGTTCTTGTGGAGTTGTATTCTACTTGAAGACTTGATCAACCTACATGCTTTCTAATCACATCTCATTTGGATCACTTTCTAGCAAGATATCGCTACCGATTTCCTTGATAGTTTCTTGTTAACGGTTGTTCCTTTGTTATTGGTTGCCTAGACCTATTCTAGTGATCTATCAAAATCCATTCTGAAACTTGCAGAGCCTTGGACATTGATCTCGATGTTTCTTGGCATGTGGCTGACCTTTTGCATTTCAACCTTTGGATTTTCTAGGGTAATCTCTTGGTGGAGGATGACCTTGTTCATTTTGCATTGTTCTTCAGGTTTTGATCCTTTTTTGGGCTGACATGATGCTTTGGATCGATATATACATATTTGTAATCATGCTTTAGAATGCAATCAATCTGAGAGTCAAGGAGTATCAAATAGATAGACTATTCCTAGAAGATATATCTTTCGATTCAAGGTCCTAGTGTGACCTATTCTACCAGGCTTGTGTGTCGGTATGTTGTAACCTATTTGTTACTAGTTGGATGGAATTAACTTTCATGCAATAAAACTATCTGTTATGCATTGCCTCCATCATATCTATGTGATTCAGTTGTGTTTACTCTTGCTAACCAGTTTGGACTTATCTCCTCGGGGTCTCTCCTCATTGATGACTGCACCATCTATTCAGTTCTTCATTCTCTGTCAGTGTCAACTGGTGTGCAATTTTGTTAGGAAAACTAGCTCTGGGAACCAAGTCCATGCAATGACTAATACTTCTCAGAGGTGGTAATCCATCATGTACATTATCTGAAATGATGTCTTCATATTCTGTCAATGAATCTTTTATCTCTTCCAAGTGTTCTCCTTTCGGTTCTGGTTTCTCATTCCTCTTAGGAATTAAGGCAAAACACACATTCTCTATTGGCATTATACACTCAGATGAGAATGGTTGATGTTGTCATTGATGACAACCAATTGGTAACAAGGTTCACAAGTTCTACTAGCACTAGACTTCAACTACTGGCACCCACAATCACTACAAAAGTGTATTCACACTGATAACAGATCATACCAACAGTCCAAGCCAACTTGGAATTAATATTATTTATGCGAGATGTATTGTAATATAATATTATATTTTCACAACCGACATGATGTATTGTAAAGAATCATATATGTATGAGATCTTGTAGGTCGTTTAAATAGTGTAAAAGTATGTATGTAGGTATGTATATAAGTGGTATATGAGAGCAAATAATTGTATATGCATTTTGATATATTTATCTTAAGAGAGAATAAGAGCAGAGCAGAGTGAAGCAAGGTTTTGGTAGAGGTATCAGACAGAGCTTAAACTGGTACTGAATCCAGCATTGTAGATACTATTTTGAGTAGTACATTGTTATTGGATTTAACAATCCAATTGTGTAGTCAGTGAGACTCCATTTTTGTATTGAGCAGTGAGTTGTAGGCAGTTGGCCTTCCTTAATGTGCACACTCCTATTGTACTAAGTAATATTTATTCATATTGGCCAGTGAGTAAATATTGTGGGTCACAAATCCCACTGAGGTTTTTCCCTTATCGGATTTCCTTGCTAAAAATATCTGTGTTATGGTGTGCATTGATGCTTATTATTTTGTTTCTTTTTATTGCATTATTACTTGCTTACCAGTATATTAATCTGGGTTGTAAAGTTGTAAATAAGTTAAAAAATTTCATCTACCAGTTAGACATTGATTCACCCCCGCCCTCTCAGTGTGTTCGGGACTAACCAAATATCTAACAATTGGTATTAGAGCCTAGTCCTCTATTTGTAGAAGCCTAACAACTTGAGGAAGATTCTAATATCGGTACCGATGAAAAGTTTGAGACAACAGTTGGAAGGAGCTCTAAAAGATTTTGATGTAGAAAAATTGAAGAATATCAAACTGGAAGATGAACTTAGAACTGCTTAGGAATTTATCAAAGCACTTCAAGATAACCTAGTGTAGACGTATAAAAATGACCACATTCCTAAGCGAATATTCAATGTTCATTTTATTCTCATTCCTCTATTTAGTTAAGTCCAATTTAATTAAATCACCCACATTCTTCTATTTAATTAAATAAATTATTTAATTTATTTAGTTAAATTCACTTAAGCCCTTTATGTCATTTAATTGAATAAATCATTTTATTTAATTAAATCCCTTCTCCCTACTTTTTAATTAAATTTACATTTAATTAATAGTTTACCCCAATTAAATAAATCTTATTTATTTAATTTCCCAACTTGCAACCAAATTGAAATAAAGAAATTTATTTTAATTAATCCTATTATTCCTCATCCACTTGCATCCTAATCCCCTTCCTAAATTCTTCTAGAATCCATCTAATCCTAATCAATTAGCCCAAACCCATTCATTATCCCTTTTCCCTAAATTTGAGGTCACTTCTCAAATTTGGAGTAAAGTCTTCAAAATGCATTAAAGCCTTTATGCCTTCAACAAGCTAACTTGTTGAATACCCCCAAATTTGGAAAGACTCTTACAAATTTGTCCCCAAAGTCTTCAAACCATTAATGGTTAACTAACCCTTAGTGGCATGGTTAGAAACTTTTTGACTAACTTAACCCTCATCTAACCCAGGGGTCTAATCAAGCATTCATTGCTTTGACCATGGTTATCCCTTTAACATTTGCACAAGAGTTTATCCTTTGGGTAAAATCTTTATCCATTGGATAACCCTAACCTTCTAAGGTAACCATGAGGTCTTCTCAAGAATTTAATGCTTCTTACATCTCCTCTCAAGCAGTCTTATGTTGACAATTGTCACCATTTCATTGGTGAAAATTGTAAACATGGATTGATAACTTTCAATCCCGACCCTTGATTAACTCTCCAATCTTGACCATCCATTGCCCTATTTTCACTATAAATAGAGCTCTCATTCCTCCATTTTAAGGATCCATCCAAGCTTTTAGTGTCTCATTTATGCTCAAATTTATCAATACATCTAGCTTCTCTTTGTAATAAAAATTAATCCAATAAGCATTTTAGAGTATTTCCTTTATCATTAGCTTGAATCATAAACTAGTATATCATGTTAGGATAGCATTTCTACTAACCTTGTCATCTTATAATCTAGTTTACTTCATTTATAAAATCATGCATAGATAGGATGTATTTCATGCTAAAATCACTCTAAAGCATCCCTCATTCTTGCATTCATCATCTCTAAGTCACTTTGCTCAGTGATCTGAGAGCAAAGGCATTGGCTTGAGGGACCTTGTGACATGGAGAACCATGTAACCTACCTTGGGAAGTTGAATCATTCCTCATGATTCCATAGCTTGCACCAAGAAGTCATGTGGGTGTGTGAACAAGCTCTTTGCGACCACATTTTCACATTTTGAGTTTCATAGGCCCGCTTTTCCCGCACACATTTCTGGTGCCCACCATGGGGCTCAACCCCATTAATCAAATCGATTTTTAAAACTAATCACTTTTGCAGGTATGCAAGAAAAAGGAATCAATGCATAGGGAACTTCTCTTAGCGCATATGGTCAAAATTTCAGCACATTCGGCTCATTGTTCATCGCATGGGACTCAATCCCTAGCGCGTGCAGACCATTACATACCGCATTAACTTTACTAACATTTTCCTATAGGTCTTAGCATGGGAAAATAACAGAGTAGCGCATTCAGAAAATAGTTCAGTGCATCGGGTTTGTCCAATAGCGCATCTTAGTCATCTTGTAGCACATACAGTCCTTTTCGTATCGCATCACAAATAGAAAAAAACAATTAAATTGTAACTAAAATAAAACTTAAGCTTGTAAAAGTCCACAAGAGCAAAAATCTTTCTAACTATTTTAAATCGGTATTTTGCAGGATTTCTAACATTTTCTTGTAGGGAGGAGCTTAGTGTTATTTTTAGGATTATAAATAGTTTAAATTTTTAGTAACTTATTTAAGTTAATTAGAATTTAAAGTCTTTTTAATTCTGGTTAGATAAAATTGAACTCACCTTATTTGGGCTATAGAAAGAACCACAAAAACAATCTTTTCTTGCTTTTCTAGAAAAGAAATTTTCAATTTGGGGCTCTAAAAAGAACAAAGCAATTTTTCCATTTTACAAACAAAGGTGTTTAAAAATAACTTCACCATCCTTTGGTGCATAAAAGGATCCACTTCAAATTTTTGCAAAGTAAAAAAATCACACATGTCCAAAGTCATTTACAACTATAGATGGAAGATCTTCCCCTTTTGATTAATTTCTTTTGTTGACCAAACATTGAATTTGCTTTGTTGACCAGTTCATTTTAGTAGATTAGAAAATAATTGCTTTAAAGGGGTAAAATAAACACCATGTTTTCATGGAGCAATATCTCCATATAGATATTAACCAATAATTGAAGTGAAAAGTTAAAAAAACCTTGTTTCCCTTGTCTCAAAGGTGGAAGGAATATGCTCTCCCCTTAACTGGGTGATCAAAAAGCCATACCACTCTTACACTTTCAGTGATATTGCATTAAAACCTTTAGTGGGCCTACCTTCCCGAGGGGTTGAAAAACTCTTAAGGCCATTCATTGGCCAGTGTAAAGAGAACAACCTAAGTGGGGAATGACTTTGAAGCCAAGTGTTCCAACCCACTATAATAAAAAGTGGAAAGTGACAAAAGTCCTTTTCAATGGTTGCACGTAGCAATTAGCTTTCCCCTAGTATCCTTGAGATACATAAAGGCTTTGTTCTAAAGGTTGGGAATCCTCCTAAGGGAGTTTATCACTGACGATTGAAGGAGAAGCCTGATTACAAAATTTAGCATAGAAACCTTGAGCCGAGTTAGTATCTAGACATTTGTAATATCATAGTGCAAGGGTGGGGAAGAATCCGCCCCCAAGATCACTCACCATATATCTCCCAAGATAACTACTCAATTGTGAAGCAACTCACTTTGGGTTAATTTCTGGCAAAAGGCAAAAAACCAGGTACCCTCTAGGGGGTGACATGACTGTTTGAGCTAACGGAGTATCAATACTAGTGGGTTATGATATTACTTATGACCTTTTGAATAAAGAGTCTGACTGAATTACATGTTGTATCTAAATCTATTAAAACATTGAGGATTTGAACACATCCTCATACAAAATACACTCATTGTTTAGATTAAGAAAAATGGTTATCTCTTTTGTGTTGTGTTTTCATCTGTTACTTCAAAAAATCATCCATCATCATCGAAAACTAAAAACAAAGTTCCAAAAATTATGGAAAAACAACCAAGTCAAACTATCAGGGTAGTTTAGTGCATCAGAGCAACTTCTTAGCACATGGAAACCATCTTTTAGTGCATTCGACCTTCACCTTAGCGCATTAAGTCTTAACGTTAGCCCTTCATAGAAATCCAAAACTAGTGGTTTAAGTTAGCGCCTTTTGAAAACAATTTGGCATGTTGAAGCATCAGCTTAGCACAAGGAGACCAAACTTTGGCACGTAGCAATCAATAGTTAGCGCATTGGTGGCCCATATTAGCGCATAACCTTTTGAACTAAGAAAAAATCAAAACAAACCAGTTAGCACGTCATAGGGGGTAGTGTAGTGCGTGGTGTCTTCTCTCTAGTGAATTAAGGAATTTTTTTAGCACATCGTGGCTATGTCTTAGCACATAGCCAAAGCCAAGAAAAAAGGGGGCAAAACAGAGGTCATTTTTGAAAAAATTGAAAATAATTTAGGGAGCTTTTCTTCCTCAACCCGAACTTCATCAAACAGAAAATCAAAAACAAAGTATCAAAAACTATTCTCAAAGCAAGTTTTCCATCGAACCACGTTGTCAAAATCTGAAAACTAATCGCAAGATAACACATCTCTCCTATCAAAATCAGGAAACCTCATCACAAGTATAAAATAGGTCATTCAATCAAACACATTTATATCAAAAAACACACTTGTTTTAAAACTCCAAGTTGTCAAATCGAGTTTCCATATCGAGAAAGCTCATATTCCATATTATTTGACGCACTTTTTCATGAGGGGGCATCTAAACCTTCATTTTGATAAAGTAATACTTGAGTTTCCGTAAACAGCTAAACTAAATCCAAAACAAATCAAAGGAAACCATTGATTGCTTGTGCATGACTAATCCTCATATTATTAGAAGAAATAGTATTTATCATAACACTAAGTTGAGGAAACAACAACCCAGTTCTTTGAAACTTTCCAAACGGAATAAATTTTTATACATCAATTGCCAACTCTTCAAATTTCATCGAACATTCCTTCATCATATGCACTTGTATCTTCAAGACAAAACAAATGAATTTGACAAGGAACCATTGAGGAGTAGAGAATTTTGTTAAAAATCAGCATTCAGTCAATGCCTAAATCAAGGAGGAGAGATCAATCTGGCTTTCTTCCCCGAAGAGTGGATCACTTACAGCATGCCGCAATTTGAACTACCAACCCCTGAGAAAAACATCAAAGAAGATTTTGTTCCTTTTGTCATAGAAAGCTTCTACTAGATGCCTGCTATTACTCTCCCTCAATGAAACAAACAAAGTGAAATACAATCAGAGTCCAGCATGAATCGAAGATTATCAAATCCTTTCGAGTGTACAAATCTAGAGGACACCAAAATTTCTAAGGAACTCCTCCAAGATTGTCAAGAAAGTGCTTCATTTCAAAAACTTGTAGAAAGACTCATGGAAAACGACAAGGAAAAATATCTACTCATGCTCACAAGCAAACGATTTAAACTTCCTAAAGACTTTAACACTGAAGTTTTTAGAATAAGGTCTCGGCATTATGATTATCAAGAATGACAAAGAGAGGAAGAAGCCCATGACCCTAAACAAAACATACATGAGCAAAATCTACCAGAATAGAACTTTCCCAAGAAAAATATCCTTGAGCAAGATATCCCTGAGCAAAACATCCCCGAGAAAAACATACCATTCCACACACCATTTTAGCTTAGAACTAATACAAGGGAAGAACTCTTCCCTCAGCAAAATAATGCACCTTTGATTGCTCTGACTCAACAAATGCAAATGTTACAAAGACAAATGCAAGACATGCAGCAAGGGACAAAAGTACGGTACTCCTAAATGGAAATTTGTCCTTATCCTTTTGACCAATGGTTGAACATGGTTCCTTTTCCCCCAAACTTAGATATTCCCAAATTTGACAAATATGATGGGAAAAGTGATCCCTGTGATCATGTTCAAGAATTTTGTACCATGAGTCTTGAATTCACCCATGATGACACCTATTTCATGAGGTTATTCCCAAGAAGCTTGGGAGGACAAACAATGGAATGGTTATCCAAAATCACACCTCTTGTCAGATCATTCGATGAACTAGTCAACAAATTCATAACTCAATATTCCTATAACATTCAACATGCTATCACTATGCTAGATGTCTGTAATACCAAACATAAAAACAATGAAACATTCATGGTATTTCTTCAATGTTGGCGACGTATGGTTTCAAGATATCCTTGAGATGTGCCCGAAAAGGAAAAGATGGAAATTTTCATCGACAACTTAAATAGTGAGATGAGTTACATACACAAACTTCAATGCATACCATCTTTTTCCAAATTGATTGAAAATGGCATCCAAGTAGAAGAGGCATGTGTCAAGACAAGAACATTGAAATTCTTCAAATAAGGAACAAATTCCTCCAACTACAACAACCAAAAAAATAACAACTTAGACAAATCCAGGTTCTGGACCCAAAACAAAAACAATGGAAATGAAGGAGGAAACAAATCAAATGATGCAAAATCCAAGCAACTCGTGCTAGCGTTATCAGGTAATACTCAAGCTACAAAGAATCTAAAAGGTGCTAACCAAGGTACTACCACTTATGCACCGAATACCAATCAAGATCAACTCAACACAAACAATGCCAACAATACCCAAAACAATAACATCAATCGAGGACCTAATACAAACTCATGAGGTAATGCAAACAACATTAAAAAATGCATTTACACACCACTAGGGCAATCACTGGAGTCAGCATTTAGAGAACTCCCAACAAACAAAATTATCTCCTTACCAGCAATCAACAACTTTGAACCACAAATTAAACCACCTTGGTGGAATGACTCACACTTTTGTGATTTTCATCGAAACAAAGGTCATCAAACAAATGATTGCATGAGACTGAAAAATATTTTTCAAGACATGATTGATAGAGGTGATTTAATAGTTGATGGTCTCAAGATGAATGGTGACAATGGAGCCTTTAATAATCATCTTCCCAACTACAACAAGGATGGAGCTTCAACAACAAACAATACATGTAGAGCTCGTATCATTCATGAATACAATAACACCATCAATCATATATCAACCAAGGATAATCAAGTCAACGCTATCACAATCAAGGACAAGCGTGAACATGAATCCATCAATGTAACAACTAGAGCTCAAAAATATGTCTTGAAGGGGCATGTGTCAACAACAAACACCATACCAAAAATTCAATATGATCTAGTCATTCAACTACGCAAGGCTCCTGCTCAAATATCTATCTTGGAGTTACTGAAACTTTCACCAAAACACAAAGACATCTTAGAACAAGCATTATTGGAAACCAATGTACCTTAAGATCTAGATGCTGACAAATTCCAAGCCATGGTAGCTCATATGATAGGGCCTCATAACCTCACCTTTTCTGAGCATGATAATATCTCACTGAGCCATCCACACAATAATCCACTCCACATTGAAGTCTTGGTCTACAAACATTGAGTCAAAAGAGTATTAATAGATGGAGGAGATGGACTCAATATCTTTATCTTGAAACTTATCTATGCATTACGCTTCTCTGATCAATCTATTGATCCATGCAAAAAGATCACTATCAAAGCATATGATGACAAAGAGATATCTTCCAAAGGAACAATAATGTTGCCAATTCAAGTAGGACCAATACAAAAGGACACTATGTGCCAAGTCTTGGATATAGACCTCACATACAATATCTTATTGGGTCGACCTTGGATACATGCAATGCAAGAAGTACCTTCTACTTATCATCAGTGTGTTAAGTTCCCCTACAATGGGTAGGAGATTTCTATATCAGAACATAACCCTTTTCAAAATTTTAATGCTATGGGGGCAGCCCAAGACAACTTGGTTCCACATAATAGAGAAAAAGTAAGTTACTCAGCACCAAATCTTCAGCAGGAAAAGTCTAAATCACTATCTATGGATTTCAAATAGAAAATGAAAATTAAAGAGCAAGGCATGGGAGAATACTCGTTGGAACCCTTGTGTTTGGCCAACTTACCAGCATAACCTAAATCTCATGGATTACCTACAGTATCAACACATCAAGCAAACTAGCCCATCACCAAGTTTGATGGCAAATTTATTCAACTAGGCACTCTAGCACATGAATCAGAGGAAAAAGACATCCTTAGTTGGCTATACAAGGATGAGGAAGAAGATAGAGCGGCTACTATGGAAGTAGCTATACCAACACACCTATATGGAAAAGGCTACATGATCATGCAACAAATGGGATACAATGGCAAAGGACCTATTGGTAAACATTAGGAAGGTGTCACAAAACCATTAGATCCTCCTTCACAATTCAGTAAATACAAGAAAGGATTGGGCTATGAATACATTTTACCACCAAGGAAGACACCAAGAAAATACCAAAAACCTCAATGAAAAGAAAAGAACAAATACAAGGAGGACTCCTGGTAGGAGGCACTATTTGAGTTAGCAGAGACTATGCACAAAGAACGTGAACATCAAGAATGAAAGCAACATCAAGAGAAGCCCATCAACTAGAAAAAGGAAGCATCTACTATAGAAGCACATCATATTCAAGAACCAATATCTAACAAAGAGGAATCACCTCCTATTAACATCATTCCTCCCCAAGGAGAGACAATATATGAACAAATGCAAAGAGTGGAAGCAGGATCTAGCACAAAATTAGAGAAAACTATCAAACTTGTATCAATCATCAAAGACTTGTTCACACCCTACAACATACTAGTCCATAGCACTACTAGAATCTGGGATAATACCTCTAAGACTGATTCCAATGAATATGAATGGGGTAGTTGTTCTATTGTTACTGAAGATATTGGTGCAAATGATAGTCATACACCCATCTCTCAAGAAGAACATGACACAAAATCTAGACCACTTGAATTTGGTCCACAAAATATCTATGATGCCAAGGGAAATGAGAAACAACATTATGAGCAAGTCTACATAGAAGACGATACCATCAAAGGCCTCGATGAAATTCCTAACTTATTTAACACCTAGGGCAACCATGATGATACCTCCATCCTGACATTTATAGAAACTAAACTTGATCCACCTAATGACTCCTTACCACTTGTCTTTCCTGACCTCATAGACTGGGACAAACCTGAAAATCATGACATACAAATTTTCCTGAATGACGAATCCATTATCCATTACTTGTGTATCATTAACCCAGAAACAAACTCTACCAGTGAACAAGGTAATGACATCTACAATCAAGAGAGTGCCAAGTCTCTCAGTCGCAAAAATGAACAACATACAAGATCTACTACCAAAAACCAATCAATGGCAGAAATAGATCACAAAAAAGTAAAAATAAAGGATGCATTTGAAGGTGAAAACCTTTTTAAGGAACTTAAAGATAGGAGACTTGACACTCTTCCTGAGCATTATCATGAGAAATCACCCATATTGATTGAGCCCACTCAATCAATCAACATTGGTACTATAGAAGTAGCCAAAAATATACACCTTGCAAAATCTTTTATAAAGGAAGAAAGATCAGAGTTTATCAATTTTTTTAAAGAAAAGAAAAATAACTTTGCTTGGTCATATGCAGATATGCTTGGGATTGATCCATAATTAATCATGCATCATTTGTCCATTGCTCAAGAAGCTAAGTGAGTCAAGAAAAAACTACGAAAGATGAAATCACAGGTAGCATTCATGGTCAAAGCTGAGCTGAAGAAACTATTAGACGTCAGATTCATTCGACCTATCGACTATGCTGAATGGATTTCCAACATTCTACCAATATCAAAACTAGATGGCAGTATCAGAATATGCACTGATTTTAGAGATATCAACAAAACCTATCCAAAGGATGACTTTCCTTTGCCCAGTATCGACATAATTGTTGACCTCATAGTAGGCCATGCAATGCTATCACTAATGGATGGTTTTTCAGGCTATAATCAAATCAAGATAGCACCAGAGGATCAAGATAGAACTGTGTTTACCTATCCTTGGGAAATGTATTGTTGGAATGTCATGCCATTTGGCTTAAAGAATGCAAGAGCAACTTATCAACGAGTAATGACAATAATCTTTCATGACATGATGCATACCTTCATGGAGGACTATGTGAATGGTTTACTAGCTAAATCATTCACCAAGGTAGAACATTTAAGCATCTTACAGAAGATTTTTGATAGATTGGAAAAGTTCCAAGTCAGGCTAAACCCTAAGAAGTGTGTCTTCAAGGTTACATCAAGCAAGTTACTAAGCTACATAGTTTCAGCTAAGGGTATTGAAGTGGATCCAACAAAGGTACAAGCCATTATGGAGATGCCACCACCAAAGAACATCAGCTAGCTCAAATCTCTAGAAGGATGACTCTAGTCAATCAAACATAATTGCTCAACTAGCAGATAAAAGTCTACCATTCAATCATTTGCTACATAAAAATGTGCCATTCAGATGGGAAGCAAAATGTGCAGAATCATTCTATCAAATCAAGCAATACCTAATGAACCCACCAGTTCTAGTACCACCAATAGTAGGGAAGCCACTCATTCTCTATATTTCAACAATAGATATATCACTGGGGGCATTATTAGCACAAGAAGATCAACAAGGCAAGGAACGAGCTATATATTACATTAGTAGGACATTGAACGGATATGAACTCAACTATACATTCATTGACAAGGCTTGTCTAACAGTGGTATTTGCCTCTCAAAAGTTACAACACTACATGCTAGCTCACACAATTAAGCTAGTTGCAAAAATTGATCCTCTCAAATATTTACTTAGCAAAGTAGCTCTTACAGGTAGATTGGCTAAATGGGTCATGATTCTCAGTGAATTTGATATCCACTACATAGAGCGATGAGCTATCAAAGGACAAGTAATTGCAGATTAACTAGCAGAAGCACCACTACCTAGAAAACAACCAATGGAGATCAAATTTCCAGATCGGGATGTTCTTTCTATTTCCACCAAACAATGGACCCTATAGTTTGATGGATCATATACTCAACATGGCTCAGGTGCTGGCATTCTGTTCATCACTCCTGAAGGGAACACCATACCAAGATCATATCGGCTCATGTTTCCATGCACAAATAACATTGTTGAATATGAGGCACTGGTTATAGGCATCAAAATGTTTGTGGAATGGAGAATCATAGAATTAAAAGTCTACGAAGATTCACAACTAGTCATCAATCAAATCAATAATTACTACTAGATGAACGATGACAAGATGCTACCATACAAGCGAATGGTAGATGATTTCAAACAATATTCTCTACACATCACCTTTAAATAAATACCAAGGTTGGACAATAGAGTAGCCGATGCAATGGCTACTATCGCTTCACTACTGCAAATTCCAAAGCAATAGAATCATTAGGAGTTTTTTGTAGAGAAATTGTTCTCCCCAGCCTATGACCATTCTGATTCCCATGTTATGTATGCCTTGACTAGTTTTGACTCTCTATTATATGGACTAATATACAACTATCTTAAGAGCAATATCCTACCCATTGACCTATCTCAAAACCAAAAATGCAACTTTATCCAGCAAGCCACCCATTATACTCTCACTGCTGATACTTTGTACCATCGAGGTCTAGATGGTACTCTTCTTCATTGCCTTGATCGTAACGAATCTGACTCTGCTTTACAAGAGCTTCAAGAAGCTATCTTTGGCACACATTCAAGTGGTCCTACTCTTGCTAAAATGCTTTTTAAGAATGGGATATTACTAGCCGAAAATGGAAAAATAATCTTATCACTTTGCAAAGAAGTGTCCTAAATGCCAAATCCATGACAATCTTATACATGCACCAGCACAGGAACTATAGCCATTCACAATATCCTAGCCCTTTTGCTAGTGGGGACTAGACTTAGTCAGCAAAATTCATCCTTCATCTTCAAATGGACACAATTTTATTATAACCGCAACATAATACTTTACCAAGTGGATTGAAGCGGTCCCCATGACCACAGTAACTAGAAAACAAATAGCCTCTTTTATCCTCAATTATCTAATCTGCAGATATGGCATTCCAAGTTCCATCATCATAGATAATGGATGACCTTTCAAGAACTAAGATGTGTGAGAACTATGTGAAAAATTAAAAATCCAACATCGTTTCTCTACACCTTACTACCCACAGGGGAATAGTCAGGCAGAGGCATCCAACAAGACAATATTGAAAATCCTAAAGAAAAGAGTGAATGATGCAGGCAAAGATTGGCATGTACAACTCAATCCAACACTTTGGGCATACAAAACAAGCATTCACACACCTACAGGAGCTACACCATACTCATTGGTATATGGATCAGAATCCATTTTACCCTTGGAGGTAGAAATTCCATCTCTCAGAGTCTCTTTGAAAGGCCTAATTCCAGATGAAGAGTATCGAATCAAGCGACTGCAAGAGCTAGAACTTCTAGATGAAAGATGCCAACATGCCTACACTCATCTCAAAGTATATCAGCAATGCATGTGCAGAAGCTACAACCACAAGGTCAATTCCAAATTTTTAAAAATTGGTGACCTAGTACTCAAAGAAAATCCTAGAAATCAGCAAGATCGGGAAAAGAAAGGGAAATTTGAACCTAACTGGTTAGGTCCCTATGTCATCATATCAGCCTATGGACCAGGTGCTTATTAGCTAACAACTTTAGGAGGGGATTTGCTTGATGAACCAATTAACAACATTCATCTAAAGAAATACTACACTTGAGCAGTCTAATGCACGGAAAAGCTGAAAATATCAAAAAATATAAAAAATCAAGAAAAAGCAAATAAAAAGGTACAATAAAAGCAACTGGTGAAAACCTGGCAACAAGCGCTATTGTAAGAGGATGGCTCCTCCATCTATATTTTACTACCATGCCGTTATATCCACTGTTAAAGCACAATTGCCATCGCCCGACATTTTTATCACAATATCCATCCACGACATACTTAGCATAGTCACTATCCTGGTAAATCCACATATTCTTTCATCGCATCTCACCATGGCTTGGTAATCACTGTACATATCTGCATTAAGAGGAAAACTCAGCTAGGGGCAACATTGATAAGAACTTGAAGCAAATTCAAGACATCAAAACTTGTAGCAAACTCAGAACATCATATCCAGCAAACAACTCAACAATCACAAAACCACACATTGATCACTTAACAGGATTCACAAAATGGGATGGATGATTTTTTGAAGTATCAAATGTTTGCATCTTGCATAAAGTTTTGACGATTTTGCACTTAAACTTTTTGAACTATTGGATCCTCTACATTTTCTCAACAATGCATCCAGCTAGAGAAAGTCGTGGAGACTCCAATATTTTTTTGTTTTTTGTTTGTGAGCCAATCACTTGTATGGTGCAAATACTTATCTCAAGACATGATTCAAAAAATATAACTGAAGACATGATTCCACTTTGCACATACAATTGGTTTAATCTTGTCTGTTTATATGTAATCCGCACTAAGGTCATCCTAGTTCAATTATACCTTGATGCTTGTGCTATCTTGCAAAATAAAAAATCATGTAAATTTTTCTCAGGTCATTATGGTTCAATTATACCATTATGCTTGTATAAATTTTCAAAATATCCCAAATAAATCAATGCTCAATGATGATGACTATACAGGGATGACCAATGCAGAATGAGGATGCTCAAATCAATTAGTTGCATATAATTTTACAGCTAGTTGCATATCATTTTAATCTTGCATTAGTATCACAACATATCATATTATACATCTCCTTTTTAAGATACATCTCACATCATATCATTATCACACATCTCATTTTCAAGATACATCTCACATCATATCATTATCATATCATACATTTTCAAGATAAATCTCATAACATCATGCATTAACACATCATATTCATATCAAATCACATACATCTAAGCATTGCATCATCATCATAAAAGAATCAAAATCATATAGAAAGTATCATCCATAACACATCACATAAGGATCAAGGAAAATGGTGTCATATATTTCTAAAAAAAAAATCAATGTACAAAATATGTCATGTTTGTACCCATACAACAAAATGATCAAAATACAATAGAAACAACATCTCTCAAGTATAACTATCTCCTGAAGGGGACGGTCTCACTACGGATGTCCTAGCACCTGGATCTCCAGGTGAACCTTTTCTAGGAGGCTCTCTCATGCCTCTGCTCTCTGTCATTGATCCAGTCTCTCGGGATCGACTTGATCTCAATGTTTTGAAACTCGGCACTCAGTGCTCCCTAGGCACCGCATCCTCATAATACCTCCTATAGTACTTTGCCTCCTTGGCTCTCAAAGCCACCTCTCTCAGGGTATCTCTCATCGAGCCACCCACCACCACTCTCTCCAAAGCCTCTTATTGAGCCTCGAATTGACCTAACTACTCCAGAATTGTATCTCACTCAGTGGTTAGCTATGTAATCTATCGTTGATGCACCAATAGTTGTGTTTGTAGGTGCTACACTGATAACTCTAGAGACCTAATATGTGCACCCCCCTAGTGCATCAGAATCTGCATCTAGATGCGTACTTGTGAGGTGGTACCCCCTATGCTTCTCCCTATCCTCGGTGCTAGTGGGGGTAATGCATCAGCTCTCCTCCTCCAAGCCGGCTATCTAAACTTGTCAGTCCCTCCCACTACTACTATCACCTCTCCCCTAGCTTCGATAGCCAAACCTCCTCTCTCTCTATCCACCACCGCTCATTGCACTTCTCTCTCCACCCAAATCCCTTTGTCACCACCATCTCCACCCTTATCTCCTCTCATCCCCCGATCTCCACCCCGATCTCCTCTCCTAGCCTCATCTCCTCTCCTCCCTCTATCCCCACGCTGACCTCAGCCACCTCCTCTACCATCTCCACCATCATCCCCTCCACTATCCCCACCTCCCACATCCAGCTCCTCTCCGCCCTCTCTCCATCTCCCTAGCCTCTCAGGCTACTCATCATCCTCCTCATCATCAAAAGAAAGAATCATCTCCACTGGATCTAATATCTTGGTAACAACATGTGCTGCAAACAATGTGGCAAACTCCTTTGTCATCTGTGCGTCTACTACCCCATAGGTGTAGCCCCATATCTGGCTGGCTAACTGAAAGAACTCCTCAACTACTGCTGCACTATCAATAGTGGGTCCCCACTATGGTATATCTTATCTTCATCAAGCATACAAGCATGCTCCCTATGGAACTCCCTACTGATGACCATACTACCGCAACACCCGGCTATGCAAAAATTTGTCGATAACAAAGGGCGTCTGCCCTATCAAAAATTGGAACATATATATATATATACAACATCTCCATACCATCCTCTGCCCATACCTCACACTCCATATACGGTCACCAGATGATCATATCAATATCATCTAAAACTCTCCTCCAATGCTCTAGTTTTCCCAGCTTACACTAGACAACTATCCCTCAATATTCGTATGCATACGCACACCTAGTAGGCCTATCTCTATCTGCCAGTGGCCTAGCTATGGGAATATGCTCCCATGCCCATACCTATAGCAGTGTAACTCCAATTGATAAACTGCTATAAACCAAGTACACCACCTGATGCAAATCCCTATATAAGTGGGCCAACATAGCCGACCCCCATGCAAAGCGGCAACCTTGTGTCACCATGTCCTCCAGAATCAATCCCCATCCTACTGCTAGTCCCTTAGACCTATGGTCGGGACATAAGAAACCACCTATAAACCTTGTCAGCATTGATGGTAGAGGAATGGAATCCAAATCTATGAACTCCTACCAGGGGATCTCTTATCCACAAACTATATCATCCTGAAGAATCCAATGAAGTGCCTTTGTCCCGCCCTCCTCTATTTGCTCATAAGGTAACAATGCACCTATCATAGGAATCCACAAAATTTGATAGCAATCCTCAGGTGTCACTGTGATCTCACTTGTTGCCAAATGAAAGGTGTTGGTGTTGCTATGCTACCTCTAAACCAACGCTGTCAACAAACCCCAGTTAATGATAAACCGAGGCATCTCTAACAATGAGGATAGGCCACACCTCTCAATAATATCTTTGTCATCCTGTGACAATTGTGGTATCAATGACCACAGTCTCAGAAATTGCTCTCGCGACTGAACCACTCCAATGCGATCTTGTCAAAAAGAAAAATGAGTCCAATATCAGTTTCCTCATCAAATCCATTCATATCAAAATCAAATTCATATCAAACTTGAAATTTTGAAAATTTAATCAAGTTCCACATCATATCAATCCATTGTCATATCAAATAATATCAACTTGTAACACAACTCAAGTTCCACAATCCAATCAGCTTGTAACACAACTCAAGTTTCAGATTCATATCAACTTGTAAAACAACTGAAGTTCCACATTCATATCAACTTGTAACACAACTCAAGTTCCACAACCATATCAACTTGTAAAACAACTCAAGCTCCACATATATATCAACTTGAAACAATGCAAATCAAATGAAGTTCATATCAAAACATCCATATCAAAAACCACATCATATCACATCAACATCAAGTCAATATCAACTTGAAACATTGCATTCAAATCAAGTTATCTCAGAACTCATATTGGAAAACTTATCAAAACAAAGACAACAGGCATGCAGATTGACACTTCACACCCATCCCAGCAAAACTAGCAAAAACTTACCTATCTTTCTTCATCCAAAATCCTACCTCACCCAAAATTTTCCCCTCATGTGCTAAATGATCTTATCTACATGCTACAATTTTGGTTATGCGCTACTCTATCCTCTCAATGTGCTACACCATTCACCCTATGCACTAGCTAGCATCTAAGCGCTACCCTATCCTATTTACGCATCACCTAAACCACCCTAAGCACTAAAAAACCCTATGCGCTATCTTATCCTAGCCCTACATTGCAAACCTAACCCTATGTGCTAGGGTATACCCACGTGCTACCCTCCACTACCCCTGTGAACCTTGGCTAACCCTATGCACTAGGTCTCTCCTACATGCTACCCGTTTCTTCCTATGCGCTACCCTGTGCTCCCGGTGTGCTAACCTAACCCTAAGTTCTACCCTAACCTACTGCTGTGCTATCCTAATCCATGCTACCCTATTCTATTAAACCCTACATGCTACAAAATCTATCGTATGTGCTACGGTTTGACCCCGACGCACTAAACCGTTAAATTCGCGTGACAAAATTCAAAAACATGATCAAAAACGATAAAACAAAAATCAAAAAGGGGTAACAAAGGATGACTTACCGGTGGTCCATACTTGGTGGGCCTTCGATACCTCCAAACGCACTCGAATCGATGAGAAGCAAAGAGAACCGACATTTTGACTTTCTCTCCAAGTGTCACTTTCTCCAAAGTCAACAAGCACAAATAAGACAAAATAATCACTTTTTACCTTTTTATAGGGTAAATGAAAATTAGGGTTGCGTAGGTGAACACATAAATTTCTAGTGGGCTAATTTCTAACCCTTGCAAACATCATTATCAGGATACTAATCAATTTATCGCATTCAACATAGACAAAACTTTAAAATGCAATCAAAATTATCAAAGCAAATCAAATTTTCAAATTTTTGATTCATCTCCTGAGGGGGCATTATCAATATCATTTATCAAATCTAGGGCATCGTTTATCAAACCTGGGGCATGACATGAACATCTTGGCATGACATCACACTGATCATAACCAAATCATGACGACACATCATTTTCTTTGAATCAACATGTGCATACACTTCAACATCCAGAAAACTGCTAAATAAAAAGCATCCCAGGCCGAAATATCGCAAGTACCGCCCCGTCTCGGACCATCGCAAGGAAAACTATAACCAAAATCTTTCTTATCAGGCATTAGCTTAGAACCACACGCATCTGAAGCACCTTACTTCAAAGAGGGGCAAAATGTAGACATATAAAAATGACCATATTCCTAAATGAATATTCAATGTTCATTTTATTCTCATTCCTCTATTTAGTTAAATCTAATTTAATTAAATCACCCACATTCTTCTATTTAATTAAATAAATTATTCAATTTATTTAGTTAAATTCACTTAAGCCCTTTATGTCATTTAATTGAATAAATCATTTTATTTAATTAAATCCCTTCTCCCTACTTTTTAATTAAATTTACATTTAATTAATAGTTTACCCTAATTAAACAAATCTAATTTATTTAATTTCCCAACTTGCAACCAAATTGAAATAAAGCAATTTATTTTAATTAATCCTATTATTCCTCATCCACTTGGATTTTCCTACATCTCCCACTTGCATCCTAATCCCCTTCCTAAATTCTTCTAGAATCCATCTAATCCTAATCAATTAACCCAAACCCATTCATTATCCCTTTTCCCTAAATTTGAGGTGACTTCTCATATTTGGAGTAAAGTCTTCAAAAGGCATTAAAGCCCTTATGCCTTCAACAAGCTAACTTGTTGAATACCCCCAAATTTGGAAGGACTCTTACAAATTTGTCCCCAAAGTCTTCAAACCATTAATGGTTAACTAACCCTTAGTGGTATGTTTAGAGACTTTTTGACTAACTTAACCCTCATCTAACCTAGGGGTCTCATCAAGCATTCATTGCTTTGACCATCGTTTTCCCTTTAACCTTTGCAAAAGTGTTTATCCTTTGGGTAAAAGCTTTATCCATTAGATAACCCTAACCTAACCTTAACCCTTACCTTCTAAGGTAACCATGAGGTCTTCTCAAGCATTTAATGCTTCTTACATATCCTCTCAAGCAGTCTTATGTTGACAATTGTCACCATTTCATTGGTGAAAATTGTAAACATGGATTGATAACTTTCAATCCCGACCCTTGATTAACTCCTCCAATCTTGACCATCCATTACCCTATTTTCACTATAAATAGAGCTCTCATTCCTCCATTTTAAGGATCCATCCAAGCTTTTAGTATCTCAATTATGCTCAAATTTATAAATACATCTAGCTTCTCTTTGTAATAGGAATTAATCTACTAAGCATTTTAGAGTATTTCCTTTATCATTAGCTTGAATCATAAACTAGTATATCATATTAGGATAGTATTCCTACTAACCTTGTCATCATATAATCTAGTTTACTTCATTTGTAAAATCATGCAAAATAGGATGCATTTCATGCTAAAATCAATCTAAAGCATCCCTCGTTCTTGCATTCGTCATCCCTAAGTCACTTTGCTCAATGATCTGAGAACAAAGGCATTGGCTTGAGGGACCTTGTGAGATAGAGAACCATGGAACCTACCTTGGGAAGTTGAATCATTCCTCATGATTCCATAACTTGTACCAAGAAGTTCTGTGGGTAAGTGAACAAGCTCTTTGAGACCACATTTTGAGTTTCATAGGCCCGTTTTTCCTGCACACACCTGGTTATAGCAAAGAATAAGATAAAAGAACTACATGTGCAACTGCAAAACCAAGATGATGGCGAAAAAGAAACTCTCAAGATATTACAAAGAAACTAAGACAAGAGAACAATAAAATGAGGAATGAGATGCAAGATTTAACCATGAGGCTATGTAAGGATAATTAAGATAGAAAGATGAATGAAGAAGATTTGGCCATAAGACTTAATCAAAGATCAAATGAATCTCTAAGGATTAGTTATGAAAATGATATGCTTAAAACAAATTTGATTCACATGCAACATGACAAAGAGGAACTTATGAGACACGTTAGTACTCTGGAAAGTGAGTTGGTTACTGCAAATGAATACAAAGACAAATTCAAGAATAGTTCAGACAAGCTTGATGATATGTTGAAAAGTCAAAAACCTGATGGAGAAATAGTTGGACTTGGATTTGAACATGGAGAAAGTTCTAGAACTGCAAACGATCATGATCATAGCAAACCGATAAGACAACCTAATGCTTATAAATTGAATGGCAAATTTTTTAATTGCAATAAATTTGGTCATAGAGAAAATCAATGCAGATTTAGGAATAATATGTTAGGACCTAGAGGCAACTGAGAGGGGGGGGGGGGGGGGTGAATCAGCTGTCTATTAATTTCAACCCAAATATAACTTAACCAAACTTAGTGCATAATATCAGTAAACCAAACTTAATGTCAGTAGATAGTTTAACAGTTAATAACAGTACTGGTAAAGTTTAATGCATGAAATAGAAAGACAAATAACATACATGACACATAACACACTTATTTGTATGTGGAAACCCTTTAAAGGGAAAAACCATGTTGAGAAACCTTACCCACAATCAGATGATACTACTACAGATAGTATGTGTGTACAAATGGGGTCTGCACATGTAGAAATGCCAACTGGCTAGAGCTCACTGCTAAATCACAGAAAGGGAGTCACACTGTCTGCAATTGGATGGTTAAATCCAATGATAATGTACTACTCAAAATAGCATCTTCATATGCTGGATTCAATATTGGTTAAGCTCTATTTGTCTTCTTCATACCTTCCTTGAATCTTCAAATGATGTCTGCATGTATAGCTCTTCTTATATTCGTAGATACCTTATTACAATCCCTTTTTCCACAATCATATTAATCTCACAAATGAGATCTTAAATATATACCAAAATGTAAGACCAAATGTGTAGGTCGGCTCACTAAGATATTACAATAAAATCAATTACAAATGAATCAAAATATGGTGCATGATGTCGGCTCAATGATTTTACAATAATAACCAAACAATAAAACATCTCCATAATGTGTCATGTTGATCTGGAATAGATAACGCTTGCCGGTCCATAACCTAGACGTATTTGCCGGTAACAGCAAATATGAAAACTCATTTTAGACTGATAACCAAATCACTGAAACCAAGTGTCCAAACAATGTCTTCAACATAATCAAGTAATCTCCAGATGATAACAGATCATCCTCAATGCCGGTGAACAATATATCTTGCTAGTGAACCAGATATCGGTGACTGTGCATAAGTCACTAAACATGTTGGTGAACATAACCAAAGATCTCCACAAGAATAAGTGTTGATAAGTGTTGACATCAATGACAAAAACAATGCAACAAATCCATAATACCAACAATCTCCCCCTTTGGCATTGATGGAAACACAAGATGGAAAAATCATCTAAGTGCCAAAGCAAAAATGCCAAAAACCCAAAACCAACAATCTCTTAGAGAGATCATCAACCAAAAATTAAAATACATAATATCTCTCCCCCTAGGAATGATCTCTCCCCAAAAGATAATGTGTTTTTCCATTGGTATCTCTCCCCCTTTGACATCAAATGCCAAAGCAATACAAAAACTAGATACAATCAGTTCATAGAACTTATTACAAAATACCAACTTATCCAATTTATCCAACTACTCCCCCTGAGAAGTAGCTCTCCTCATCAAAGTCGGAAAAATATTTCTCCGTTAAGTTTCTACTGGTGAGGGTATAACTCCAAGATGCTCTCTTAGATATTCAAAAGTTTCCTTAGGTAAAGGCTTAGTAAAGATATCTACAATCTTCTCTTTAGTATTCACATAAACCAATTTCACTTCTTTTGCTTCAACATTCTCTTTCAGAAAATTCAATTTGATAGAAACATTTTTAGGTTTTTAATGAAATACCAGATTCTTTGATATATCAATTGATGCCATATTATCACAGTAAATAATTATAGGTTCTTTGCATTTTACCTTTATGTCCTTCAACATTTTCTTAATCCATAATACTTGTGTACAATTAGTTGTTGTTGCAACATATTTTGATTTTGTTGTTGATAGTGATGTACAACTTTGTTTCTTGCTCAACCATGAAATTAATTTACTGCCAAGAAAGAATGCTCCACCGGTGGTGCTCTTTTTGTCATCTACATCTCTTGCCCAATTTGCATCTATGTATGCACATAAATCAAAATTTTCATCTTTAGGATACCATAAGCCAAGATTTGTTGTGCCTTGTAGGTACCGGAAAATCCTTTTTACTATTGATTCATGATTTTCTTTAGGATTACTCTAAAATCTTGAAACAATACATACTGCATTCATAATATCAGGTTTTGTTTGTGTCAAATATAGTAAACCTCCTATCATAGACTTGTATCTTGTCAGATTAACAAGTGTTGATTCATCCTTCAATGATAGTTTATCAATTGTAGTCATAGGTGTACTTACCGGTTTAGAGTTTTCCATGCCAAATTTCTTAAGTAATTCGTTCAATTACTTTGATTGATTTATGAATATACCTTTATCAATTTGTGAAATTTGCAATCCTAAAAAGAATTTTATCTCCCCAATCATAGACATTTGATTCCAAATATTCTAAAATATTTAAGAGTAGGAGTATTACCAAACCATAGTTCATGAGGGGTCTTACCAGTTTCACCTTTGATGTGAACTCTATTGAATGTATAAATAGTTGTATTGACTACTTCTCTCCAATACACGAGGTAGGTTTGCTTCTAATATTATGCTTCTAGCTGGGTCCAAAATAGTTTTTGTTCTTCCTTTCCACAACTCCATTTTGCTGGGTTGTCTGAGGTGCTGATAATTGTCTTCTGATTCCATTCACTTCACATAATGTATTAAATTCCTTAGATGTGAATACAAACTCATCCACGCGTAAATGTTCCAAATGCAATAAAAATGGTCATAACTCAGACAATTGTAGAATGAATGTAAAATACTATGTTTGTGGTAGATTTGGACATCTATCTAATCAATGCAGAACTCAAACCGGTCAAGGTTATGGAAAAGCTATTCAAAGAAACAATGTAACCTGTTATGCATGCAACAAGATTGGGCATATTGCAAGATTTTGTAGAAGCAATAATATACCAACAAACAATAGAGGATCTAATGACAAAGGCAAATAAAAAGGTGAATGAATTCAAGCAAGAATTCACTAAACAATAGATCGGGAAGAGAGATCAAAGGAATGATGAATTTGTCTCTACACCGATAAAATAGAGTAATCCTACACCGGCAAGAGATTCTTCATCTAACTAAGGAATAATCCTTAATGGTAAGGCAACTAATTCAAGATCATGTATTTATCCTCAGTTGATGGTAAGAAGTCACAATTCTTCTTTACCAGCACATATGTTGGAAATTCAGTTCACTGGCGAAGAATTTAATGCAGTCGTAAGTTAACTTTTTGGTTATAAAGCACTTTAATTTCTCTTTTCAACTTACCAAACAATTCAAGCATTTGAAGAGCGCAAAAGTTGAGCACAAGCATTCAAGAAGAAAGCAACAAGATTCTCAGAGCATCCAAGGTTTTCACTTGCATTCGATAGTAAAATGTATTTATCATACGACATGGCTTCTTCATCTTCCGCTCTCAAATTCTTTGCAAACCCTACTATTGTTGAAAATGTCAAGCATCCTAGACCATTTTAAAAAATCATCCCTAAGATAGAAAAGTTAGATGACTCCATTGGTGCATATTCAAAAATTCAGAAGGGAGTCGCATTTATTGAAGACCCTAGGGCTTACATTCACTATAACATCAAAGATTTAGGGTCTGAAGATTTAAGGAACATGTTCATGAATGTTATTGCTAACAACCAAGGTGTATTCAAACTAGAACACAAGGTTATTGAAGATTTAGGGTTCACTAACATCATTCACATGCCTGAATTCTCAGATGATATTGTCCGTTATGTTCTTAGCCGAGTACATGTTGAATTTTTGTGGTTAGATTCAGTTTTCAAGATCACTAAGGAAGCAATAAAGGTTGTTACTAGTGTACCTTCTACCAACACTATGCCTGAGAAGAAAAAGAAAATTCCAAACAAAGAGGTTATGAACTTAATTGAAGCTACATTTGATAACAAAACACTTAGGGTTAGTGATATAACTGACAACAATGTCAAATATGCTAGTATGGTTATTGGATACAAAGTTTCTCATACTAATAGGCTGAATTTTGTTCCAAGTTTATGCATTCATAGTGCCTATGAGATGATTATGAATAATGCTAAAATTGACATCTCTAAATGGTTGGAAGATGAACAGTTAGAGAATTTGAGAAAGATCAAAGGTGACAAGAAGGGAACTTTCAAGTTTGGGAGTTTGATTGTATGCTTAATGCTATATTTCTCAAAGGAGATCCTCGGTATTGGACACAAGGACTTTGCCTATGGTATTTCTATTAGAAAATAGATTAAGGAGGCAATTACCGGCTTAGGTTCTGATGGTGACAAACTGGTAAAAGTATATTTCAAGAACTTTTAAGAAAAAATGAGGCAAAGGGAAAGGATCCCTCAGAGCATTGTAGACAAATATGACAACCATATATGCTTTGTTGTGAAAAGAGATGAACTATGGATGGAGGCAGTTAGACCTAGAACTGCCTGGATAACAAAAATGGGTTATGAAGTAGACTCACACATACTAGAATCTTATGCCAAAATACTGCTAGATGCTCCATCGGAACCCACTGAGAAGAGTTTTGGTAATGCTGAAACTATAGAGAATGACGTTTCTATGCAGAAGCAGAGGAAGAAAAGAGAAAAAGAAATAAAAGATGCTTCGAAGTTTGTAGAAGTTTTTAAGAATGGATTGTTGAAGCTAGATCTGATGAGAGGTGTTGCTGAACAAGAAAGAAAATAAGAATAGCAACTGGTAGCACATATCTCTATTGTGGCTACCTCATCTAACTCTAATGGTTGTAAGGCTGCTGAATTTAAAAGGATGGAAAGGAAGAAAAGAAAACCCTCATCGACACCTGCTCCATCTCCTAAGAAATCTAGAACACTCAAGAAGAAACAATAGGCTGTGAGAGAGCCCACTAGTTAGAAGAAGAAGGTCACACCAAAAATAAACTAGAACAAAAGGAACCAAACACTCTTTCACTAGTAGAGCTAATAAATGAAATAACTCAAGAAGGAAATCTCGCTAATGTTAATAAATTATATCATTATTTTATTGATTCAGATAAGGATACTATTGAGGAAAATATTATTTTGCATCTTGACATATATAAGAAGGTTCTTATTGAGGTTGTAGATGTTCTTCCTAATGATTTGTACTTGAGACTTGAAGAAAAAAGAATGTCCATTATGGAGTTAGATAAGAAATTGAAGGTTGAGGAACTATTAACCATTCATCCAAGAAATAGATGACTTAATATCTTAAGATAACATGACTATTTTTGTGAATGGTCACCGACAAGTTAGTCTTATGGCCGACAGATTAAAGAGATTGTAGATGAAACAACTGAAAAATGGGATATATTCTTTGTTGAGAAGGAGAAGAGGGTAGAGAAAGATAGACAAAAAATTGATAAATCATTTACTAAAGTATATTAGAAAATAGATAAGGGAAAGGGTAAGGTTGGCAGTGTACTAGACATCATAGTTTAGGATAAATTATTGCCACCGGCACAGGACACCCCATCGATAGTATCAGAGGCATCGACAGAAAAGGAAAATGAGCTTGAAAAAGAAAAGATATCAGAGGAAGTGAAAACAAATAATGTTGATTCCGAGTCAGACATTCTATTCACAATGAATGTTGACACTCAGGACATCAATATTATGTTGGACAAGGAAATTGCAGAAGAAAAGAAATCTGAGTCTGAAAATATTGAGAAACCTGAATCACCGATCAAGACTGTTGACACTCAACAAAATATTGATATATCGGCAGGAACAAAAAAGGAACAAGAACAGACACAATCAGAACCAATAGTAAATAAGAATGAGGATAAGAGTGAAGACAAGAAGGAAGAGAAAGTGGATAAGCAAGAGATTTAGGTATCTGGAGAAGAGAAGAAAGTTATTGCTGAACCTTGCACTCCTCCCATTACTTCTACTATTGACTACAGACTGACGAATGTAACTGATGTATTACTAGTTTCCATAAAGAAGATAATAGAATGAAATGCCTTAGAATTTAAGGCTATTGATGATTCTTTACCAATTTCACAAATGATTGCACCGACATGCAAGATTGATCACATTGTTGGGTCTATAGGTAAATTGGACACATTGTCCAAATTCATTTTTTATAATATTCAAACTGTAGATAAGATAAATGAGGAGACCATTAAGGAAAGAGTTAATAAGGAGAACGATGAATTATTTAACAAAATAATAAAGGATTGTACAGGACAGATTGATTCATTTTTACTGACACTGAATTCCACCATTCTGGAATACAAGGAATTGTATAGAGAAGCATGTAAACCTCACCACCTAATAGAAGATATTGATGAGCAAATAAAGATAACACAAAAACAAATTTATGACATTGCTGATAATATGATTGGTTCTTCAGAACTCACATCAGTTTTGGATCAAGAGATGGCTACTTATGAAGAGAAGATTGAGAAATTGGAAAGGGAAAAAGCAAGGCTAAAGATGAAAACCTGGGAATTAAAGAACAAACTTGGTCCTAGATTGGATAATTTGTTAACACATCGAAATGAGCTATCTAAGGCAACTATTCAAGGGGGAAGATCACTAGAGCAACAGATGCATTATCTCACCAGGATGATCTAGTAGACAAAGACGATAATTTCTGACAGTACAAAGTTTTTGCAAGGTCTTAACTTGGTTTTGCCAGGCATTTTCAAGATTGTACATAACAGGCTACAAGTTTCTAGGTAAATTTTGAATTTTTGATATCCTTTGTCATTGATGTCAAAGGGGGAGTTGTGTAATGAGAAAAACATTCAGAAGGAGATCACTTGCTTAGGGGGAGCACTCTCAGTTTTTGGACTTCAAATTTTGGTTATCAGTTTTGGATTTTTCTCATGAGTGTTGGCATTATACACTTAGATGAGAATGGTTGATGTTGTCATTGATGGTAACCAACTGGTAACAAGGTTCAAAGGTTCTACCGACAACAGACTTCACCTACCGACATCAACAGTCACTACAAAAGATTATTCACACCAACATCCAATTACACCGGCAACAGATCATACCAGCAGTCCAAGCCGACTTGGAATTAATATTGTTTATGCGAAATGTGTTGTAATATAATATAATATTTGCATAGCTGACATGATTTATTATAAAGACTAATATATGTATGAGATCTTGTAGGTCATTTGAATAGTATAAAAGTACGTATGTAGGTATGTATGTAAGCTGTATATGAGAGCAAACAATTGTATATGCATTTTGATGTATTTATCTTAAGAGCGAATAATAGCAGAGCAAAGCGAAGCAAGGTTTTGGCAGAGGTATCAGACAAAGCATAAACCGATACTAAATCAAGCATTGTAGATCCTATTTTGAGTAGTACATTGTGTTTATGGTGAAAATGGATAACAATGATAACAATATTGAAAGACTAAATGGATTCAACCACAAAACCCTAGCCTAACAATGAACAAAGATCCACCATAACATATGAAGATAACCTAAGACAATGCAAATAACTCAAAATCATAAGGATTATACCATCACATGTCCAATAGGGTTTTGATCTCCATTCTTCATATCTCCATTGATCTTGCTTGATATATTTGCTCTCAGATTTTTATATGCACAAGAGCTCAACAAAGAACGGAATGTGGTTGCAAGTAGGATCGTAGTGTAGTCAATTGCATAAAAGATCATTAGCATGTGTCATTAGGGTTTGACAATGAAGAAAGCATCTCCTTAAATAGAAGACACAATAGGAAATGGAGGGTTAAGATTGAGAGGTGTAAAAAGAGAGGTCGACTAGGATTAGAGGGTAGGTAAAAGAAATAATAAAATAATGAAAGGGGTAGGTAGTGTATGAATTAAGAGATGAATGACATGTGTCATGTGTAGAAAAAGATAATGAATTAATTAAATAAATAAAGATTTATTTAATTAATAGAAGAAGTAGGACAATTAAATAAATAAAATATTTATTTAATTTAGGAAAAGGATAATTTAAATAAATAAATGTATTTATTTAAATAAGAAATAAGGCTAGAAGAGGATAAATGAATTAATTAAATAAATAAAAATTTATTTAATTAATAGAAGAAATAGGCTTAGATAATTAAATAAATAAAATATTTATTTAATTAGACATGACAATTTTGGGTGTCTACATTTTGCCCCTCTTTGAGACAATGTGGCTTGTCGCGTTGTTTCAAAGAAGATAAGATGAACTAATACAGAGTTGCCCCAGAATGGGAATGATATGCCCCCTCGAGAGATTGGATGAAAATGTCTGAAAAGATTGCAGACAATCTCTCGATAAGAAAGATGGGATAGAATGGACTGATCAGATAAAGTGACAAAGTCACGGGAAGAAGAATACTGACTCGGGAAATGAGGGTGAGGGCTAGGGTAGGCTATAAGATAGACCACGGGCAAAAGACATCCTCATTGTCATCCACACCCTTACAAGATCACAGTGCAGAGCAAGAAAAGAGCAGCAGCAGTCAGCAGCGATGGCTTTGGTTCATAGATTTGACCGCGTTCGCCAATTCCAGCAACCAGCAGATGCAGGAGAGCCGGTAAGTACCCGAAAACCTCCTCGTACTTTCACGCATTTCAAGTTTTGTCATTAATGCATGCTAAGTAGCAATAAATGCACTAGGAATAGGGTAGTTGAAATATGCAAAAACGCACAACTGCGTCTGTGTCAGTGCCAGGCGCGTCTGTGTCAGGTCCAGGCGCGTCTGTGCCTGGAACCGCGTTTGTGCTAAATATGGACGCGTTTGTGAAATGTAGAGGCGTCTGTGCCCTGTAGGGGCGTTTATGTCATGTAGGGACGTCTGTGTTCCCTGGTCGCGTTTGTGCATGGTATAGGCACATTTGTGTTCAGAAAGCGCATCTGTGTTGCAGAAGCGCGTTTATGCAGTCTAGAAGCGCGTTTATGAGTTTAAAGCGCGTTTGTGTGTCAAAATGCATAAGTTGAGTCTTTTAGGTCAAATCGGCAGTTCTGTGATGAACATACGCTGTCGATTGGATGAGCTGCTGAGAGGATACACTCAAGCAGGTCCTTTAGGAAGACTAGGATAGATCAAGGCACTTTGTGATGAACAGGGAGCACCAAGATAGGCAGCACTTTGTGATGAACAGGGAGTACGAATGTGAGTAACACTTTGTGATGAACAGGGAATGTCACACACGTAGTACTTTGTGATGAACAGGGAGCACTACTAGGATAGATAGCAACACTTTGTGATGAATAGTGAGTGTCACTAGAATAGGTAAGCGTATGCATTTAGGTAGCAAGTAGCATTTTGTGATAAATAGTGAATGCCACGATAACTGACATGATTGATTGGTTGACTGCAGGAGTATTTGCCTATGTTGGAGTCACGGGAGAGATTCCCATCGACTCAGAGGTTGCGACCAGAGTTGTCGATCCAGGATAGGATTTCCATTGAGGAGATGGGTCTGACACATGTGCTATTTGTGCCTGAGTTTCGGGCAAACATGGGTTTGCTGACTGCATTGGCTGAGAGATGGCACTCTGAGACGTGCACGTTTCATCTGCCGATGGGTGAGATGACAGTGACACTGGAGGATGTTTATAGGATTTTGCATATTCCGATCGATGGAGAGTTGATTCCATATGATCGAGATGGTGACAGGGAGGCACTGAGATGGGTATTCCAGGATCCCGGGTTGGAGATGCGAGCAGGTCACGTAGCCTGGGATACCATGACCGCCACAGGTTTAGCTTTGCCAGTGGTTATTGGAGGAGCCATCAGTGGTTACTTGTGTCCGGACAGAGCCACATGGGGATTAGCAGTTGGCTGGGGAGGGGCATTGGAGATGCTGATGATAGAGCACATCAGATATGCATGGGGGCCATGTGTCTTGGCACATTTATACTATGAGCTACATCAGTTTGTGTATCACGGATCAGTGGGCTTGGGCTGCGGAGTGACTCTCCTTCAGGTGTGGGCATATGAGCACCTGTCGATCACACGACCTATTCACTTCAGAGGCAGAGGGCATGGACGGAGTTTCGTGCATTTGTACGATATGATTACATCACAGCCTCAGATTGGTCGAATGGAACATTGGAGGCGCGTCATAGATGACATTGACATGGTTATCTGGAGGCCGTACCTGGGGTGCGAGGAGTGGGATGACGACGCATTGGAGCTATCCTATGCATTCAGGAGAAGGTATCTGATTGGGCAGATGCCCTATATTCTGGAGAGGCAGCTTGTTGACAGGGTATGCAGACAGTTCGGTAGGATTCAGCAGATGCCGCGAGGCTCGGGCATGTATGCCCGTATAGTTAGAGATCAGGTACAGTTCGGGCCGCTTCTATCATATGATCAGGCCATGACACAGCTGGCAGAGATGATGCCATTACCATGGGACATGTGGCCGGAGGTAGAGGATGCAGGGATGGACGCAGAGTACTCTGCGTATTGGGCAGAGCATCCATTTCCTAGGTTGACAGATCCGGGAGAGCTACTGGATGGAGAGGTGGGAGGGGATGATGATGATGGTGGAGGAGATGGAGGCAGGGGCAGACAGAGGTGGAGAGGAGTGGTGGGAGAGAGGCGAGTAGGACCTCGGATGGAGGGAGGACAGGAGAGAGCAGCTCAGGTGGTGAGGGGTCGAGGTGGATTGTCCCTACAGGTACCAGCAGCACAGGGTCCTAGACATGGACCTAGACAGGTGTAGGGACAGGGATAGATACAGGGACAGGTATCTATTCAGGCACCTAGACAGGTGCAGGCAGAGGCACAGGGACAGGAACCTGCAGAGGAGGAGCCATAGGCAGAGGCTGAGGGTGGAGATCCTGAGGAGGATGAGCTATTGGAGCTGCGAGAGATCTGCCAAGGCCAGGCAGACAAGATTGCAGATTTGGAGCGGGAGAGGGATTGCCTCAGGATCAGGCTCAGGGACACAGAGCGGGAGAGAGACCAGGCCATCCAGAGATATACTGAGGCCGAGACAGCTCTGAGGGCAGGGAGGCGGGCAGCAGAGGATGCAGGGGCAGGCTACACATATGTGCTGCGAGCCAGAGAGGAGATCGCCTACTGGAGGGATCTGTACTATGGTGTCGTGCCAGCGGATCAGCGGGCAAGGAGCTTCCATAGATCGTCGCGCACAGTGACGACTACGGGAGGGAGTCGTAGGAGGCAGGCATCCAGCGGTGGGGTCATGGGTCCTCCACCACCACCAGACAGGCAGGGGGATCCTGGAGCAGGACCATCTAGAGCTCAGACTCCGTCGAGGCCAGCGGCTCCGAGGGAGGGAGTTCATCATAACCATAGTGGGCTCCCCATGTATCAGTATTGTACCATTTTTGTATTGTAGACACCTGCGGGTGATTGTAGCCATATGATTCTTTTGACATCATTGTATCATGACACTTTTGATTATATATGAGAGATGATCCATTTTTGCGGCAGCTATATGCATGTGTACCTTATGTGATGAAATGTTCTTATGTGATACATGTTTTATAATATTGATGCTTATATGATGCAATGCAATATATTTTTGTTCTTTTTATGTTGTATATGTGATGCATGATGCAAATGTGAATGTATGTAATGCAAATGAATATGATAATGCAAATGATTATTTACATAATGAAAATGTGAGATGTGCTAACATGTGTTGTATGCAGGATGTGATGCAATTGTGATATTTATATGTATGTATGAAATGCTTATATGTGGTGATGTAGGTGTAACTATATGAAATGTAAATGTTTTTGGTGTGTCATTATACTCAGTCATGTGATAGCGGGCTACGCGGACTCAAGAAGGACAATGGAAGTCAATCAAGAAAGGGGGATGGAAGACAGAAGATATGAACATGAAAGAGCTTCTTGTGCATTATCATCATTGAGCTTATTATGGCATGTAGGTTATGACAATCGAGGCATATGTTCGACCTAGAAAGTCATTGTACCTGTTTGCATGGAGATAAGACAGTCACAAACAAGGAATGCCCCAGTTCATACTAGACTCACAGTGTCCTCATATCCTTGGACAAGTCATAGCATTACTAAAAGACAATCGACAGACAGCAAATGCAAATAGGTGACGATACCCCATCCTCGCCTTTCTAGTCAAAGACATCCTGGAGATAGAATCTCTAGTCAAAGACATCCTGGAAAAGCTAAAAGACATGTCACCAAAAAGATAAAATAAAAAGAAAACCAAGACTCGACACCAACATCCACTGTAGTCCTCAAGTTTAGTGTCTCTTGTCACTTGTATAAGTCTTATTTTATTGTGGTCACAATGTTCACTTTCACAAAAAGGATAGATAGCACTGAACCATATGTTGTCTAAGTCTGTTGAAAGATTTGATTTTGTTGAAGCTCATTGTTGCTGCTGTGTCTCATTTGAAACTGACCGAATCCATGAAACTGATACTTTATTATGGAGAAGATGGAACTTTATTGTAGACTGGCGATGCAGATGTTGCTTTATTGTGGATTGTGCGCAGGTAGATTGAAGGAAGCAGGCAGGAACTGTACTCCTCGAAACATGTGATGTTCTTAGTTCCATACCCATTACTAGACGTAGGATTTGCCTTAGCCACAGATAGGATTTGATTTATTATGGATGAAAAGGGAGTGAAAAGGGAGGGTTATGGATGGCTAACCAATCTGAGGTAGAGTTTATTGTGAACGAATAGGTTGTGAGTGTGTGCAAAGTGAAACGATGAAAGAGAATCCTGAAGGAGGGAGGAGCAATGTCTCTACGCATGGTGCTGGTGACCCAGTTTTCACCATGGTACTTGCCCAGGGCGCCACCGAAGTGATTTTCACCGTTGGACGAAATTATTTCTCTTTACTTTTTTGATATTTCAATTTTTTTTTGTTGTCACAAGGCGCCTGTTTGCCAGGTTTTCACCAAGTAACGATTTTATTTTTTTTTGTATTTTTTTGTATTTTTGCAATGTTTTTGATTTTTTTTTTTTGTATTTTTGAATTAGGATATTCCAACGAGCTATGTGTAGAACCTGCGAAGGTGCATGCTGTTGATAGGATCCTCCAAAGATTCACCTTCTGTAGTTGAGAGCTGATATGCCCCAGATCCATATACCGCTGTGATGATGTAAGGACCAAGCCAGTTTGGTTCGAACTTGCCTTTCTTATCTCTGTCTTGCTGATTCTTGGGGTTCTCTCTAAGGACTAAGTCACCTACCTCAAATGCGCGAGGCTTGACTTTATGATTGTAGCTGCGACTCCTTCTTTGTTGGTAAGCCTTGAGATGATTAAAAGCAGTGTGCCTTCGTTCCTCCAGCAGTTCTAGTTCTTGTAAGCGAGAGACTCTGTAGTCTTCATTGTTGATTATGTTTCTCAAGGAGACCCATAGAGAAGGTAGCTTGACCTCAATAGGCAAGATGACTTTAGAGCCGTAGACAAGTGAGTAGGGTGTAGCTCCTGTAGGTGTGAGAACACTTGTGCGGTAGGCCCAAAGTGCAGGATTGAGTTGGATATGCCAGTTACGGCCAGCGTCGTCGACTATCTTTTTAAGGATTTTGAGAATTGTTTTATTAGACGCCTTAGCTTGGCCATTACCTTGGGGGTAATATGGTGTGGAGAAACGGTGAGAGATATGGAAGCGGTCACAGAGTTCACGAACATCCTGATTTTTGAAAGGACACCCGTTATCAGTAATAATGGAAGTAGGAATCCCGTATTGACAGATGATGTAGTTCAGGATGAAGGTAGTGATTTGTTTCCCAGTAACTTGTGTGAGAGGCACGGCTTCAATCCACTTTGTAAAATACTCTGTGGTTGTGATAATGAATTTATGTCCATTGGAAGAAAGAGGGTGAATCTTGCCTATGAGATCGAGTCCCCACTGACAAAAGGGCCAAGGAGATGCAAGTGGTTGTAGTTCTTGTGCTGGTGCATGTATGAGGTCTCCATGAATTTGACACTACTTACACTTCTTGACAAACTGATATGCATCTTTTTCCATAGTAGGCTAGTAGTATCCAGTCCTGATGAGTTTCTTGGCCAAGGTAGGACCACTAGTATGCGGGCCACATATCCCTTCATGCACTTCTCGTAACGCAATCTGAGCTTCGTCACTCTCTAAACATCTAAGAAGGGTGCCATCTAGACCTTGTCGGTATAGGATGTTAGCTAAAATGATGTATCAAGAGGATTGGTGAATGAAAGTGCGACGTTGATTGTTCGATAGATCGAGAGGTAAGATATTGTCACAAAGGTATGTGAATATGGAACCATATAACTGGGATTCAGGACCAACAACACATATCATTTCTGTAGGAGTGATCTCATATGATGGAATCAGCAGGTTGTCTACCAGGAATTCATAGCAGGTCTCATTTTGCGGTAGATCAATGAGCGAAGCAATTGTAGCCATGGCATCAGCAGCGCAATTCTGTTCTCTTGGTATCTGCTCAAACTCTATCTTTGTGAAGTGCTGTTTTAGATTATCTACCAGTTGTTTGTAAGGCATTAGCTTTTCATCTTTTGTTTGATAATCATCAATTGCTTGATGGATGACAAGTTGAGAATCCCCAAAAACACGAAGTTCTTGGATCTTCCATTGAACTGCAATTCTTAACCCAGTTGTTAATGCCTCGTATTCCGCTATATTGTTAGTGCAAGGAAATGATAAGCGGTATGAATTTGGTATAGAATCGCCTTGGGGAGTTATAAAGAGTATACCCGCTCCTGCCCCGTGCTGTGTGTATGAGCCATCAAAGTATAGTTGCCATGGCTTTGCAGGTGATATTGTTAAAATGGACTCATCTAGAAATTCTGACTGTAGAGGAGCATCATCTATCATGGGAGCATCTGCCAGTTGGTCTGAAATTGCTTGTCCTTTTATAGCTTTTCTGTCCACGTATTCAATGTCGAATTCACTCAAAATCATTACCCACTTGGCCAGCCGCCCAGTAAGTGTAGCTTTGTTGAGAAGATATTTTAGTGGATCAATTTTGGCAATCAACTTAGTCTTGTGAGTGAGCATATAATGTCGTAATTTTTGTGAAGCAAAGACCACAGCGAGACATGCACGCTCGATTGGTGTGTAGTTTAGCTCATATCCCACCAATGTGCGACTGATATAGTAGACTGCTTTTTCCTTGCCGTCAGGTATTTGCTGTGCTAGGAGTGCCCCCAGTGCTGTCGGAGTAGCTGATATGTAAAGTAGCAATGGTTGATTTGGAATTGGTGGCATCAAAACTGGCGGGTTCAAAAGATAGTCTTTGAGCGCCTGAAAAGCCTGTTGACAGTTCTCATCCCATTTGAACTTGATGTTTTTGTGTAGCAGGTGCTGGAAAGGGTTACACTTATCTGCAAGTTGTGCTATGAATCTTCATATGGATTGGAGTCTCCCTTGTAAAGATCGAAGTTGACTGATATTCTTGGGTGGCGGCATGTCCAAGATAGCCTTGACTTTTGCTGGATCAGCTTCTATTCCTCTTTTAGACACAATGAATCCTAGGAGCTTCCCAGAGGTTACTCCAAAGACACATTTCTTAGGATTTAACCTTACCTTATATTTTTCTAGCCGATCAAAGACAACTGAAAGCATGTCCAAGTGTGTGGCTCTGTCTATTGATTTTCCCAAAAGATCATCAACATAGTCTTCCACGGTTATGTGCATGAGATCATGGAAGATAGTAGTCATGGCTCGTTGATACGTGGCACCTGCATTTTTCAGCCCAAAGGGCATGACATTCCAGCAGAAGGTTCCCCATGGACAAGTAAATGATGTTTTATGTTGATCTTTGGGTGCTATCCTGATTTGATTATATCCAGAAAATCCATCCATTAAGGATAACATCTCATGGCCTGCTGTGAGATCAACAATTAAATCAATGTTTGGTAATGGGAAATTGTCCTTTGGACAAGCCTTGTTGATATCTCTGAAGTCTGTACATATTCAGATGCTACGATCCGGTTTGCTGACAGGTACTAAATTGGAAATCCATTCGGGATAATCAATTGGACGTATGAATCCGACATCCAATAATTTCTCTAGCTCTGCCTTGACTAGCAATGCCACTTGTGGATGCATTTTCCTTAATTTCTGCTTTACTGGTTTTGCCCCCGGTTTGACTATTAAATGATGCATCACTAAATCCAGGTCTAGCCCAGGCATATCAGCGTACGACCATGCAAAGTTGGCTTGTCGTTCCTTGAAAAAGCTTATGAATCTTGCTTTCTCGGCCTCTGTCAATGATTGAGCCAAAAATATGTTATGTGGAACCTCTGCTGTACCAATGTTTGTCTTTATGGTCTCCTCTACCAACATGGATGATTTTTCCTTGTATGATGCTGGGAGAATGTTGAGCCTTCCATCTTCGAGCGCCTCAGAGAGGTTTTCACCCTCAGATACGTCCTTTCTTTTTACTTTTTTAGAGTCAGATAGCGCCACAGTGTGGTTTTCGCCATAAGACCCTTGTTTTGTTTTTATTTTCACATTTTTGCGACTAGAAGGCCCGACACCCTCACCAAAGTATGCTATGTTGTTGAGCTCTATGGCGTATCCTGCTTTGTGGTCTCCAGGGGGAAGATCATCTCGAATGCCAAGGTAGTCGATAATAGCTTCATCATTTTGAAATGTATCAAATTGTGCTGGTCCTTCATGATCCCAGTCAATGAGTTGGGGGTGAACAAGGGGAAGGTCTTTAGTGCTTTCAGGGTTTGCTGGACTAATAGTGAAGATGTGGTTATATTCAGGTATGTCAAGGCAATCGTCGAGGTCATCGATGGCACTCTCCTCATCAGTTTCGATCGTGAGCGAATCCAAATTATCATCACTAGTAGAGCCTTCTGGGATAGGTGTCCTCATCCTATATGATTTTGACCTAGGACCTTGAAACGAAGCTTGTGCGGGATCCTTATGAGTTGGTTCTTGGCCAACTCTGATTTTTTGTAAAATTCCTCCTCCTCTGTGGGTTCATCTGGCTCTCTGAATGTCTCGGTGAGCTCATAGTCACTGGAGGATTTGTTTGAACCCCATTCCCACTCATTGGAGTCTGTGGAACAGTAATCCTCTTGTTGAACTTCGGCAACTTTAATTCGCCATACCTCTTTTGTTCTTTTATTATGTAGTCTAGGATTCAGAAAACCAAGCCCCTTGGAGCATTCCCTTCTTGTAGTTAGCTCAGGTTGTAAGGGCTCCATGACACCTTCTTTGTGTAGTCTGAGAGGGCTTTTTCCATCATACCCGAATCTTTGCAAAATTTTGAAGCCTTTGCCATAGTTCTCACAGGGTATAATAATCTGATCATGTGTGTCCTCTTCAACGTCCTTATAGAGCATTTTATATAAATTTTCTTCTTCTATTTCACCCCATTTTTGAAAGATGGTCGGATCCCATTTGAGCATCATGATGGAGATTTGCTTGTTAGGATGTGGCCTCCCATATTCCTTGGGAGAGGTCATGACTTGTCGTAAAAACATTGTTTGATTCAAAGTGTATTCTCCCATGCCTTTGTCTTGAAACTTGGCTCTAAGTTCACCTTGTTTGGATGTCGAGGGCTTTAATGACTCAGGATCAATATATGCTGACGAAGGAGTAGCCTCACGATTGCTGGGAATGATAGTCTCAATATGTGGTCTCAAGTTATTACAATATATGAATGGATTCGGATCACCATTGACCATTACCTCGACTCCATTGTGAGGGAACTTTATGCATTGATGGTATGTTGATGGGACTGCCCTCATTTCATGAATCCAAGGACGTCCTAGCAATATGTTATACGTGAGATCTAGATCTAGGACTTGACAAACCACATCCTTTGTGACTGGCCCTATTCTTAGTGGTAAGGTGACCGTTCCCTTGGACGAGCGCTCTTCATCATCATAAGCCTTGATGGTGATTTGGTTTGTAGAATTCACAGCCTTGTCAGAATATCCCAATTGTCTTATGGTACTCAAGGTACAAATATTAAGACCTGCTCCTCCATCTATTAGGACTCGCTTTATTCTATGTTTATGTATGAAGGCTTCAACATGTAGAGGTGCATTATGTGGCTGACTTATGGAGGCGTCATCGGCTTTTGTAAATGTGAGGGAGTGTGGAACGGATAGGTATCCCACCATGGCTTGAAACTGGTCCACATTCAGATCAGTAGGGACGGCAGTATCTCTCAAGATTTTGTCAAGGATAGCTTTATGTGCAGGAGATATACGTAAGAGCTCAAGAATAGAGATGAGTGCAGGTGTCTTCCCTAGTTGTTCTACAAGGTCGTACTCAGGCTTGATTGATGAAAGATTGGTATTCTTAGTGGAGGCACCTGGCAACGTGATCTTACCTCGACGGGTTGTAACATGACATTCAGAGGTAGATTCGGACAAAGATCCCACACCTTTTAGGACAATTTTGGGTCTCTGAGAAGGATTCTCAGGATTTTTGTTTTTGATAGTAATGGTAGAGATATGATTGTCCATTGAGATGTGATTGATAGTAGAATCATAATTGTAAGGTGCTCTAGTGTAATTGGCTTGATCATCTGTGACTTTGGCTTTTCCTTTGTCATGTTTTGGGAATGGTTCCTTAAACATCTCATGTTCTTGGTTAGATGAATGTCCCTCAATCTCTATATCTCCTCTGTCAATTAGATCTTGCACAATGTTTTTCAATCGATGGCAATTACCTGTCTTGTCACCCTTGCTCTTATGAAATTCACAAAACTCATCGTCATTCCACCAATTTGGTTTGACCTTTGGTTCATATGGAGGAAAATCTGGAACTGTGATCACTTTGTTTGCCACAAGCTTTTTGAATACTAATTCAAGTGGTTCCCCCAATGGAGTGTACTTCCTTCGTGGTTTAGAAGTTGTTTGATTGTTCACCTGATTGTTGGTAGAACTTGATCCAGAAAAGACGAACTTGGGTCTCACTGTGTTGGCATCAACAACACCATCATTAACTGTGTTCTTGTTCTTGTTCCAAAATTTTCGTTTGTCCTTTCCTTTAAAGTCCTCTTTGTTTTCTTTGAATAGCTTGATAACTCCTTGTTCAATTAAGACCTTTTCTGTTGCTAGGCCTTTTTCAATAACATCCTTGAATGTAGACAAACAAGCTTTTCTGAGATCATAGCCAATAGCCTTATTAACATTTTGTGTGAACATCTCCACCATTTGTTTCTGCGGGATTTCACAAGAGCATCTGCTAGCTAAGTTTCTCCACCTTTGTAAAAATGTTGCAAAAGATTCTCCTTCCTTTTGTTTCGTATTGCACAAGGTAGTAACTGAGACATCTGTTTCAATGTTGTAGGAGAAATGCTGAATGAATGCCTCTGCTAAGTTGCCCCATGACTTAATACCAGGAGGTAATTGAGAAAACCATTCCATAGCTTGATCGCCTAAGCTCTGTGGGAATAACCTCATCAAGTACGTTTCTTCTGCCGCTACCTCAATGCAAGCTATGAAGAATTGTCTTATGTGTGCCTTGGGGTCTCCTCTCCCTCTATATTTGTCGAATTTTGGTGTCACAAAGTGTGGAGGAAATGGAGGCATTGGAATGCTCTTATCGAAGGGATAAGGACATATATCTCTCATAGTGTATGTAGGTTTTGATGTACTCATGTCCTCCATTTTCTTTTGTAAATCTCTTATTTGTTGCTCCAAATTATTCTTGGGAGGAGATGAATTTCTTGTAGCATACCCCATGTTTGAAACACCCATTTGAGGAGGAGCTTGTTGCATGTATGGATGATACTGATCGTAGACATGTCCATATGGAGGTCTATATTGTTGCAACATATATGGAGCACTTGGCATAACTTCTTGTTGGGGAACCCCATATTTGTTTTGTGTATATAAACCATATTCAATAGGCCTTTCATTCTCCATTGTGTTGCCCCCAATTTTGACATGAGGTCTCCTTGTGTCAAAATTTTGAGGATGTCCTTGAGTATCCACTTGTTTTGATTGATTCATACCTTGAGCATGTGATTGAGCATAAGGCCTCCATGATGGTCCTTGAGTGTAAGTATCATATGTTTGAGCTTGTGTATGTGGGATTGCTGGCTTTTGAAGCAAAGCTGATGGTGACTCAGGCATCATATTATTCGGTCCTCTATTTCCTCCACTATTTGGTCTCCTTTGATCCATGTTGGGTTGAGTTTGTTGTGAGGGTCGACTTTCCATAAGTTGAGATAAGTCAAAATCATGTGGTATTTTAGCTCCACTTTGTGCCATCATGTTTAAAAAGTATTAAAGATCTCTCCTCATTATCTCTTCAACCAATCTATTGAATTGAGGATCCATTATAGATTCTTGTATGTCTGCTGATAGTATTGAAGAGTTGTCCACAGTATCATTGTGTGTAGCATTGTTGTTTATAGTATTTGTGCTTTCCACATTTGGATTGTGTCTATAAACATTCATGTCTGGTAATGTAGTGTGCTCAGGATTGTAGAATAGATCATTGTCATACTCATAAGAACTCATGTTTACGGATTCTTGAGCTTCTTTAGCTATTCTCCTAGATTTTTGAATGCGGGTTTCAACCATGAACTAGGTGTTAGACCAAGATGTGAGAAACTAGATGAAAAATGACGAGAGTATGGAAGACCAAGAGTTGTATGGAGTGCAAATGAATCTTGGGGTGTACTTGCAATGTCCAAAGTGTAAGACCAAGTATGTAAGTAGTAGAGTAGGTGTGACTTCCAAAGAGAGGATAGTTTCTCTTGATGAGGTAAGCTGACCTTAACTCTAAGTAACACCAAATGAGACCCAAAGGTAAGAAACCTTGATGAGGGACCACTTAGCAAAGTGTAGTTGTATGTAGTGTGTTGACAAAGTATGATGAGGACAAGCAAGTGACCTTTTGACTCAAGTTTAAGCAAGTATGAATGTAAAATGAGATGTGAAGCAATGATGGACTGTATGAAACCTTAGAACAGGCTGAATGCTAGATGAAACCTAAAGAGACAACCTAAGAAGCTCAAGTATGCCGAAACTGATTTTCTTTGTTTGCTTGACTGTTAAAGTTTATAAATCCTGACACAGACGCCTCTGTATACTTCAGAGATGCGATTATCTGACACAGATGCCTCTCTGTTTGACACAAACGCTGATAAAAACACAGACGCTATTCTGCACTTCACAGACGCGCTTATCTGATGAAGATGCAGTTTGAACAGACACAGATGCGTTTCTGTAACCTTAGTGCAATTTTTCCTATCTGTGAAGTTGTTTTGTTGTGACCAAATCTGATTTTTTTTTTCGATTGTTTTTCGTGACAAGAGGACACAATATTGATGACTCAATGTTTGCAAACTGTTTAGACTCCAAAAGTGTGTTGTTTGATGTAAAAAAATTTTGCATACACTTGAAGACACAAAAGACACAATGTTTTGCTGTTTTGTCTTGAATGTTTGAGTGTTTAGCATAAGACAAGCACAAATCTTAGGGCTGGCCAAGACAATAGTTGTTGATCCCACATAGGGTTTTACCCCCGAGGCTACGCTATTCAGAGCGGATACTTAGATGCTTGACCTCACTGGCTCCACCCTCGGCACTCACTTCTTGGGTCAGCCAAGCATCAGTCCCCATGAAAACTCCCCATGGCGAACTTTGTATCTCTACTAAGAACCGTATGTGTGTGGGCCGCTACCAGAGGTCCGACCTCCTGCCTCAACAACTAGAAGGATTTGGGCATCTAAAACAAAGAGGTGCTAGTAAGGGCATCCGCTCGTGTGGCCATACATGCGGCACTCTCAGCTCTGTAAATACAGAAGGCTCCCAGCTGGTAGGGGTTACGCCCTACAAATGATCAAATAAATTTGATCAAACGGGTTTATGGGGAGACATAGTGTCGGTATGAACTAATCAGCACATGTTATTCATAGTTTTCACCATGAATACATTTGATTATAGTGGTTTGGATGAGGTGGGTTTTCCTCGCTACCACTTGGGTCGTTCTCTTCTCACTAGTAGTCCTAATGACCACACGGGAAGACAGGCCCTCTAAAGATCAAACAAAAAGAGCCTATTGCTCAAGACACAAAAAACAATGATTCAATTTTAGTGCACCAATGGAAGTGTTTGCTAATCTATGAAAACAAGGCACACAACAAAATTACAAAACCCTAGCCAAGGCCCTGCAACAAAATTGTTAGTAGTTTGGGTTGTTTCAAATGATAACCCCTTCCTGCAAGCACACAAGTTAGGTAAATTTTAGAAAACCCAAAAAGACTTTGTGAAAGAGGGGCCTTCAACAAAAATGTATTTGCCTCCAAAGCAAGCTGCACAAACCAGGTTAGCTAGATCTGCAAGAGTTAGCCGAAAACAAACTAGATCTAAAACCCTAAGTACAAAATCCAAAAGCCCGAATCAAAGAAAAATAGAGAAATTGCAAAACAGAATGCACAGACGCCTTTATACCAGACACAGACACGTCTGTATGACACAGACGTGGTTCTGTAGTTCACAGACGCGATCAGAGGTCACAAACGCGACTTCCGAGTGCAGACGCGATAAGATCCAACACAGATGCGATTAAAATTCTCAGACACGATTCCAGAAACCTGCAAAAAAAAAAATTGGCAGAAACACAGACGCGATTCTCGATATCGCAGACGCTTCTGAAACACAAAAACGCGATTCGAACACTCGCAGACGCGGAAAAACCTAAAATGTTGTCGAAAACTGTCCGATCTGCAACTTCAAAAATGCAAAATCTGCAACAAAAATGTTAAATGCAAAGGGACAAGAGTCCCACCGGGCATGCCAAAATGTTTATGGTGAAAATGGATAACAATGATAACAATATTGAAAGACTAAATGGATTCAACCACAAAACCCTAGCCTAACAATGAACAAAGATCCACCATAACATATGAAGATAACCTAAGACAATGCAAATAACTCAAAATCACAAGGATTTTACCATCACATGTCCAATAGGGTTTTGATCTCCATTCTTCCTATCTCCATTGATCTTGCTTGATATATTTGCTCTCAGAGTTTTATATGCACAAGAGCTCAACAAAGAACGGAATGTGGTTGCAAGTAGGATCGTAGTGTAGTCAATTGCATAAAAGATCATTAGCATGTGTCATTAGGGTTTGACAATGAAGAAAGCATCTCCTTAAATAGAAGACACAATAGGAAATGGAGGGTTAAGATTGAGAGGTGTAAAAAGAGAGGTCGGCTAGGATTAGAGGGTAGGTAAAAGAAATAATAAAATAATGAAAGGGGTAGGTAGTGTATGAATTAAGAGATGAATGACATGTGTCATGTGTAGAAAAAGATAATGAATTAATTAAATAAATAAAGATTTATTTAATTAATAGAAGAAGTAGGACAATTAAATAAATAAAATATTTATTTAATTTAGGAAAAGGATAATTTAAATAAATAAATGTATTTATTTAAATAAGAAAGAAGGCTAGAAGAGGATAAATGAATTAATTAAATAAATAAAAATTTATTTAATTAATAGAAGAAATAGGCTTAGATAATTAAATAAATAAAATATTTATTTAATTAGACATGACAATTTTGGGTGTCTACACATTGTTATTAGATTCAACCATCTAATTTTCTAGTTAGTGAGACTCCATTTTTGTATTGAGCAGTGAGCTCTAGGCAGTTAGTCTTCCTGCATGTCCAGGCCCCTATTATACTAAGTATTATTTATTCATATTGGCTAGTGAGTAAATATTGTGGGTCACAAATCCCATTGAGGTTTTTCCCTTACCAGTTTCCTTGCCAAAAATATTTGTGTTATGGTGTGCATTGATGCTTATTCTTTTGTTTCTCTTTATTGCATCATTACTTGCTTTCTGGTATATTAATTTGGGTTGTAAAGCTGCAAATAAGTTTAAAACTTTCATCTACCGGTTAGACACTGATTCATCCCCCCCTCTTAGTGTCTTTGGGACTAACTAAATATCTAACATTCTCATGTCTTAGTCCATCCAGGAATTTCCTTCCATCTACTAAACAAATTCTAGCATTCGTACACACTTCATTCTTCAAAGGTTCCTTCAAGGGCAACAAGGTTTTCTTCATCCCATTGGCCATAATAGTGTATGTATTCTTCCTCCCATCATGTACTACCTGTCTATCAAACTACCAAGGTCTACCCAACAACAGATGACAAATATCCATAGGAATAATATCATACAAGACTTCATCATGATAATTCCCAATTTTCAATTTCACCAAACATTGCTCACTTACTAACAAGTTATGTTCATCCTGAATCTATGCTATTTGATAAGGCTTAGGGTGTTTCAATCTCTCCAATTTCAACTTATTCACCATCTCTTTTGAAATAAGATTCTCTGAACTACCACTATCAATAACAACTTTACAACACTTACCAGATACCTTACGTCTGGTCTTGAACAGATTCTTCCTCTACAAGGGCTCTTCATCTCTTCTGATATGACACAAAGCTCTCCTCATCACCAATAGTTCTCCATCTTCTGGTTTATTGTTTGATCTAGTGGGGCTTTCTTCCACTACTACTTATCTTTCGATATTTTTTGTCTTCTTACAATCAAATGCACAATGTCCTCCTTCACACTTAAACAAAGTTCCTCTAAATGTTCTCTTGCCTTGTCTCCCAAAATTCTCATTCTGGTAACTATCTGCTTCTGTCCTCTGGAATAAATTTCTACCATCCTTCTGGTATGAAGTACCCTCTTTGTTCACTTCCTTGTCCTTAATCTGATTTGTATTGGTTCCTCTACCTCTTGTTTATCCTCTTCCTCCTTGAAATCTTCCTCCGGTAAACCTTCCACCTCTACCTCACTGCCTCTACTCATGTCTCTTGTTTAACTTCTCTTTTGCCTTCAAGGCATACTGGTAAGCCTCTTCAACACTCTCCAATTTGATAAAACTGAGGTCATCTTCAGGGAAAACTTTAAGAAAACAAGGTGTAAAAACCTGGCAAAAGCTATATAATTCTCAAGGAAAATTTTAATTTTACTAGCAAATTTTTGCGGTTTACAGAGAAAAAAAATTCTCAATTGGCGAATTATCCATGATCACTCAAAGTTTGTGAAAAATCCTGGTGAATTGTAATGTTTTTAAAACCAGAAAAATATTTGCATTAGCGTTTCAACCTATTTTTAAACCATTTAAAAAAATATTGGCGATTTCAACCTATTTTCAAACCATAAAAATAAAATATTGGTGATTTCAAGCTATTTTAAAACCATAAAAAAATATATTGGCGAATTTCAAGATATTAAGTCATTAAAACACGTGGCACATAGTTGTTAACTCTTTGCCTGAAAGACTACCCATTAGAAAATATCACGACCTAGCGACAAGCCCTTACGACTCTATCTCCAACTCGCAAGTTGAAAATGCTAATCCTTCATAACCTCGAGATCTAGCGACTGAGGGAAATTGAATTGCCACTCACCAATTCTCGACCACAAAATGTTAAGTCCTTGTCACCACAGTGACTTGGAGATAGTGGTAACTTTAACCCTTGTCGGATACTCGCCAACATAAAATTATTTATCTCTTAACCTCTAGCACTTCACTTGCAAGCTCATGGCTTGATTAGGTCTTCAAACATTTAACTTCATGAGCTGGTGATAACCATAAAACTTAACCACAAACTATCTAGTCGCTAGCTTGCGACCTAAAAATGCTAACATTAAAAAAATATGAGAGCTAACGACAACTATATGAAATGAGTTACTCACTAACTCTCGCAACTATAATGTATGACATCAAACCAACTTGAGACCTTGCGACCAAATAAATTTCATTAACAATCTCCATCTCAGTAACATAAAATGCTAATACCCAAAAAACTAGAGACCTCGCGATGTAAACCCAAACCAACTTATCGCCAGCTTGCGGCTTGATCATGTCTTTAGACATTTTACCTTGTGAGTTGGCGATAACCATAACCACAAACTATTTGGTCAGTATCTCGCAACCTAAAAATTCTAACATTAAACAAACATGAGAGCTAGTGACAATTGTGGTGGCAAGCTAATATGTATGAGGAATTTTTAAGGCTTGGATGCCGACTCATTCCTGAGGGACTAGTTAGAAGGTTTATCCTGAGTCAAGGTTGATTAGACAAGTGAGGATGATGTTTTCAGAGGCATAAAAGGATTGGACAACTTTTGAGTTAGAGATGGAAGATCATGGATTTCTCTAAGAAATCAGAGCTTGGGTTGCTTGTTGTCAGAGATTCTGAAGCAAAATTTGTCCAATCAAGGAGGAATAAAATCAGAACAAAATCGTTCACAATAGATAAGCCTTAGTAGGATGCAGTGGATTTGATAGGCATGACTTCTAGAGTCTACAGTCAAGTTGAAAAACACCAAAATAATGATTTTTCATGTGAATGAGCATCACTAAATGAAGTGTTAAAAGGTTATAAATACAATGGAGTAGTGATTTAATTGGTAGAAGAGAAAAGAAACCTTTCTCATTTTCTTAGAGTGGCTTTTTCCTCAGAAAGGAAGATGTTGTTTGAGTAGGATTGTGCATGGAGTTGTTGTGTGCTCTGTGATATCGAATGGGTGGTTTTTTTTTTCTCCTATGTGAGTTTTTTTATTGTCAAAGGGGTTGTGGAAGTGAGAAGGATTGCTAGAGGGGGTGTGAAAGCCTTTTCTTATCAAGAAAGGCCAAGCATGGCACATCCTCTGCTTCTACTTTGCCACAAGATGGTAGGGGGTTTGAAGAAGGAGCCCGTAGAGGAATGAAAGAAGGATTTGTTTGGGTGCCAGGGAGTGGCAACAAGTCATCTTTGTGATGACATGGAAGCTGCAACCCCTTCCCAACATATTACATTTACCCTAAAGCTCCTCTTTCTGCTTTCCCTAATCATGGGCATGAAGGGTCGAGCTCCTCTTTCCATTTTCTCTGTTCCTGGGCATGAAGGCTTCTTCCTCTATTTGGAAATGATTAGTTGGACAAAATGTAACTTCTCACATTTCATCCAAAGGCATCAGGGTGATAATGGCATGGCTCAAGTATTTTTGCAAGTTGTATAGTAATTGGGGTTCCTTTTCTGGTTCTAGTAGTGATTCTAGACTCTAGGTGAAGGGAGCAAGTTGTATAGTCATTTATAGAGCAAACGAAAAGCATTTAGTGTCAATCTTTGTTCAGGTTCTTGAAGGAGTTATATATAAATTTATTTTGTGATGGTCGATGGAAGTAGTAATTTTATTCAATAGAAATTAAACTTTGATCTATTTCTCTCTGGTGTATAATTCTATCTCTTTCAAATGATTAGAATAATTATTTTAAATGCTTCCTATTATGCCCAGGAATGTAAATTTTTTGTTAGTCTAGAATGATATTAAGGATTCACCTCATTGTAATTGGTGGACGGATTATAGGTATGAGTAAATGCCAACTTTATGGAGTAGGGAAAACATGTACATGATAGTCATAGAACACCTCCATATATATTACATAAACATCCATATCATATAAAATGATAAGATTATTAAGAATGAAAGTATCAAACACCACAATAGATAGGAATACAACATAATTAGTAAAACATGCATGCAACTCAATTAAAGGGAATATCTTTCAAGGATCCAATTCCATGATAGATGTTATAGAAAAATCACATTTTAATAATCAAAGGCAAACAAGAAAACATATTCACCAAAAATGAATCAACTATTATAACTGGAAGGTCACTTCACCAAGTCAACATCAAGACAACAAACTAGTGCCTTATCCTAGGGCATAGAGTCACTTACAATTCAAAGACAACCTGATAATAAACTTCAATAAGATTCATTTCCAAATAAATAGGAATGAATATGTCATTACATACACAACCTAGATTCATGCATAAATTGAAAAACCCTTGACCATTCAATTCATAGTGAAAACATAAATTCAACACAAATACAATTATGTGAAGATCTCAAACTGCAAATGATATTGATATTATATTCATAATTATATTAGAAAGTAAATTCAAAATGTGATTCAACTATGCACTTATCAAATTCTTGAATAGTTAAACTATTATAACTATATCAAAGTTTTCAACATCAATAAAAGTGGCCAACTGGCCATCCCTCTCTAATGATCAAAAAGAAAAGTGGCCATCCCTCTCAAATTATCTTGGAATCCTTTTATAAGATGAGGATTCAACAATCTTAAAATTACTGTGAGGAATCTTGGGTAGCAACCTGACATTTCTTCTTTTTCTTTAGCATGGCTTGCCACTTGTCCACTTCTTTGTCTATTGGCCAATTGAATGCCTATACCTCTTCCAACTTTGCAACTAAATTTGTCCATCTGGCATCTGTAACTACCCTGACTGATGAATACTAAGAGGGGGGGGTGAATTAGTATGCCAAAAATCTTTGCACTAAAACACTTACACAGTCTAGAGATAAACTGGTAAAGCAGTCTAACAATCAAACCAGTTATCACACATACAAACCAAAATGCGAATAAACCATTCACCCACAAAAGCAATGCAACCATAACACAAGATATTTGACGTGGAAACACAACTAGGAAAAAATATGGTGAGATGAAACTCACAAGTCACTATCTGTAGAATAGAAACCAAACCAGTTAAGGTCTTACAATGTTCTTCACCAGAACAGATCCTATTAGGAATCTCAATCTCTGTTAGGAGATAAGTCTGATTAAAGACTACCTTGTTAGAGGATTTTAGATTCACATGTGTGAACCACATTGTTAGAGGATTTTACAAAGGCTTTGAGGCCTACCCGGTTAAGGGCTACAAACTTGTCAAAGATGTGAGTAATCAACAAGTGTTGGATCTATCTACTAGCACAAACTACTTGGTTAGATCCAGTATTGCTCACAGCTAATGCATTCCAGCATTACTTCAGTCTTCTCTATCTCACTCTCAGTTACAACTTGATCTTCTCTAATAAGATCGCTCTCCTCTTCCACCTTAAACCCTAGCTCAACATAAACCCTATTCACAACTCTTTCAACAACTTAAAAAAAAACCTTAGACATGATGTCCTTTCAAAGGAATCTGATTCCATGTCGGTCCAATAGGATTACATTACAATTTCCTAGGTTCAATGAATCTAGACATACTCAGTAACACGACACAAGAATCATAGTCAATGTGTCAGCACCATCAAACAATCGGTTGATTGGTAACTCATCACAAAATGTCGGTTGTTTACTCATCACAGAGTGTTACCGGTTCATACAAAATGCCGGTTGCCAGTTTGACAAAAATGCCAGTTGCTGATTTGACAAAAATGCCGGTTGCCGGTTTGACAAAAATGTTGGTTGCCAGTTTGACAAAAATGAAGACTGGTAAGAATGTGTTGTGCCGCTTTGCTTCCTCATACCGCTTGTGATCTGTGCACCGCTTGGGGTCGACATGCCACTTCAGACCGAGAAACACATTCTGTAAAATCACCACTAGTCAAAAGACTAGAGTACAACATATCGGTTGGAACAAATACCGGTTGAGCATGAGCTCATACATATAAAGGGGATCTCAATACAAGTGTATGTCCATCAATAACAATCACAACATAAACATCAAAAATGCCAACAATCTCCCCGTTTGGCATTGATGGCAACACTTAGGAAAATAAAATTTTGACATCTAAGTGTTTTACAACAAAAAATTGCCATTAACAAAATTGCTCCCCCTAAGCATATACACTATCCTTTAATCAACAGAGTGTATAGAAATTTTGCATTCAGAGCATAATCATCAGAGCATATAGCATATATCAAAATTTCAAAAATAGATACTTCTCCCTCTGATATACTTCTCCCCCTGATATATCAAAATTTCAAAATTTAAGACCATCAAAATTTTAAAACCATGTACTTATCCCCCTTTGCCAACAATGACAAAGTACTACTGCAAAAACCTATTTCCATATATATATAAAAGAGTTTATGACAATAATGAATAATACTTGTCAAAAACCGCTTTGTAGTCTTGCAAAAATTGTTTCATGGAGAGAGACCAAGACTCAAGTAGGGAGGTCGCCACTTCCTTCTCTGTCTACATTTGTGATACCTATTCCTCCATGGCATCTATTGTGCTTAGTTCTTGGGTAACTATCAGTGCTTCCAGGTTCAAATAGCATTTCTGAAGAATTTGTAATTGTGGAAGTAATACTAATTGGAGTTCCTGCAAATCCCTAGATCTTTTGCTGATCTCTTGCTCTATCTTGGCTAATTGGATTTGGAACTGGTGAATAGTTTTCCCATATGCCACAAAGGAGTCATAAGGAGTCTTGAATGTGCTTAAGTAGGACTGTAAGTCCATTTGAAGCTATTGCTTCTTAGCTAGCACATCATCACAAAATAGATGAGGTTGACAGATTTTGCTGAGTAGCAAGTTTCCCTCATCCAAAGCACTCCTTATGTCCTTTTGATCCTTTGATAGTTCAGTCCTAAGCTCATTAAGTTTCTTCACTAGAGCAACATTTAGAGCCTTTTGGTGCTCTTTCTTTACATTGGCCTTAGCTGCTTCTTCTAGGCTCTGCACCTGATCATCCACTATAGTACACAGAAGTTTGAGTTGTGCTAGTGATGAATCAGTGTCAAGAAGATTAGTATCGAGGATTAAACCGGTGAGCATGTCTACAGCTGCCTAAATGATGTCTTGTTCCTTTTTCCTGTGGATGATCTCAAGGCGCTCTTGAGCAACCTTGATGCTCTGCATAAGTTCCAACTCGCTTGTAGATTGGAGATCGATAGGACTAGAGAGATCAACTAGTGAGGATTGACTTCTGGTTACCTTCGGAGTCTCCAACTAAGAGCCTTTAGCCACTTTGCATTCCTTGGCTGCTTCAGCTTTCTTCTTTTCTGCTTCTCTTCTCTTCTCTTCTTCCTTGTCTTCTTCTACCTTTTTCTTCTCCTCTGCTCTCCTCTTGTGCTCTTCCTTTTCTTCTTCTTCCCTCTTCTTCTTCTCTTCCTCTTCCTTTTTCTTCTTTTCTTCCTCTTCCTTCTTCTTTTCTTCCTCTTCCTTCTTCTTTTCTTCCTCTTCCTTTTTCTTCTTTTCTTCCTCTTCCTTCTTCTTTTCTTCCTCTTCTTTCTTCTTCTTTTCTTCTTCTTTGTCCTCTTCATATTTCTTTTTCCTTTCTTCTTCTTGCTTCTTTTTCTCTTCATCTTTTCTCTATTTCTCATCTTCATCCTTCTTCTTTTTCTCTTCTTCTTTGTCTTTTGCCGCTTGTTGTGTGTCCACAGCTTGTTCACCACCCTGTTCGGCCTGTTGCCCTTGTTCAGTTCCCTCAGATGGTATATCCTGAGTGACATGTTCTGTATCCAGGGCATCGACATCTATGGTGTCGATTGGTTCCTCCACCAGGTTTCCTTCCTCATCAAAAACTTCATCCAGTTTGGAAATAACCGGTTCCTTTTCTTCTTGGAGGTTGGCCATTCAAGATTTGTGTGAACTGATAGCATGGGCCATGTGTTGATGTGTATCCTTTTCTACATCATCAACTCTCCCTTCCAACAACCAGAGTCTTCTTCTCCTTGTGAAGAAGAGACCTTTATTTTGATCTAATACATCAAATAATTCTAAGTTTGAGAGTTCAGGGAAGTAATGTGCGAAAACGTTCTCCCTAATCTCTTGTTCCTTTTCAATGGCAATGCGCCATTTGTTATCCAATGCTTTATACAATGAATTTGGTGTCTAAGATTTAATCTCTCATGGTGACCGGTCATTTCTACATAAATAAAGAATAATCTCCTGTAGTACTTCATCTTTTTCCTCACTATTGAAATCATCATAATAATCAATTAAATAATGAAGTAACTTTCTCCTAATATTCTTTACTGTTCTTTGACAATGTGTCAAAGGTTTGTAAGAGGAGATATCTATATTTACCAGTGCGGATGTTGCTGGTTCATTCTTCTTCACCTTCTTGGTCTATCTAGCCTTCTTTGGTTGTTCATTAGACTCAGTTTCTTCAGAGTCTGGTTCATTTGCCTTAGTCTTCCTCTTTCTTTCGAAGACTTTTGCCAGTGTTACCTCTAGCTTCTTCTTTGTTGGTGACCGCTTGGTCACTCTTGGAGTCTCAGTGGTAGCTGGTGCTGATGCCACAGGCACTGCCTTAGCTTTCTTGGCTGCTGGTTCTTTTCCCTTCTTCACCGATGGTTCTTCAACCAGTGCGATCCTCTCCAAGTAGGTTCTGGTTCGCTTCACCTTTGGATCAAGAGGCAAGGCAATAAGGGTTGAAGCATACCCTTCCAGCATGTTATACATGACTTCATAGCCCATAGGCTCCACTTCCTCCATTCTAGGCTCAACAGCCTCCATTAGACATTTGTCCACCTAAATAGTGAAACAGATGTCGTCTTCATACTTCTTCACTATGTCACCTGAGATTTGCATCCTTTGACTCATTTTTCTTCTGAACTCATCAAAGTATTTGTTCAGGATCTCAAGGTAGCCGGTTCCAATGGCTTCAACACTTTCCTTTATCTGCTTGGTTACCAGTTGGTTAGGGGACCACTAGACATCTCCTACACCCAGAAAGTAGCCTTGGAAATAGAAAAACAATCCTACCTGTAGTTGTCCAAATTTAAATCTCAGTGAATTGTCCTTTTTGATTGCCTTGAGATTTGACAGGAGTTGCCTTTGCATACCAGTGCATAGGTCAAATGATTTATCCTCTATAATCATCCAGTAAGTGGCATTTACCACTGCAGTAGATACATAATTAATCTTGCTGGCTGAGAATGTCCTGTAGCCTACCACCATGCAGGCGTATTTTACCAGTTCATCCTTGATAGGATTAATTGTCATACCTTGTGAATCACTTGTCGAATTGGTGAGCTTGGTCATTTCCATTTTGCTTACCGTTCTCAGGGCTGGTACTTCCCATGTGTTGTAGAAATCGATGACTGCATGAATTGCCTCAGGTGTGATATCATGCGTTCTCTCCAGGTACATCTTGTCACCATGGACTCTGCTCAGGATGATTCTGATGTGATCCTCTATGAAATCTTCCAGAAAATACACTGCATTATGGAGCTTCTTCTTCTCTAAGATACTGAACTTTGGTTTGATCCTTTTGTCCTTATCATAAAATAGACCTAATTGAGTATGAATGGCTAAGGACCCTAGGTATTCTATCTTGCAATCAATATAGTTTGAAATTCCTTCTTCGACTATGACTCCAGCTAGGACTTGTGACAAAGCATTATACTTGGACTTCCTCTGAGTGAAATTTTCTGACTCAATGGATGTGCATGAACTGGTATGAGATGCGGAAGCCATTGAAGAGTATTTCAAGAATACGAAAAATACCTTTCACATGCAAATTTAGGGCTTCCTGATTCTGCTTTGCTTCACTCTCCGTCAGATGCCAAATCACTGCTTTGAGTTGTCCACTGCCGATTGCAAACTATATTTGAATCTCTTTCAAATCTCTCCAATTCCTCAAAATCTAAGTTCAAATCACCTTCTCTTTTCTCTGCACTTGAAAATTTTTCTTCACTTGAAAAACAGATAGTGAGAAATGATTTGAAAATTGCATTTATACATGTCTCTCACCTACCATCATTAATGCTCCTATATTAGGGCGTAAACCCTAATTTGCCTCTTTATCATTTCCGGTCTTCTGCCAAGCAATAGGTGTAGCATACTAGTTAATGTCTTTTACCGATGTTAACTGGGGGTCGAAAGCATTTTTCCATTTGCTCCCCCTAAGCCTTTGAGGCTTAGTTTGCCGGTTCTGATATTTCCACACTGGGTGCAGAAACCAGTTCCTCCTCCAATAATACTGGTTTCTTCTTCCATACTTTCTTCATGTCTTCTTGAACTTTTTCAACATCTATTTCTCCTTCCAGAGTGACCGTTATATCATCAGATATACTTTTTCTACTTCTGCAAAATCTTGCAATGTGACCCAGTTTGTTGCAGTGATAGCAAACAAGTCCAGGTGCTCTCCAAGGTCCATTGTACATGTTTCCATTCTTCTTTCTACATGTTGTAGTAGTGTGACCATAACCATGACAGATCATACAACTTTCTTTCCATCCAGTTGCTGCTTGATGACCACTACTTCTTGACTGATGATTGAAGACATTGAACCAGTTGTGGTTCCGGTTCATAAAAGATTCAGGACCAGTTCCTTTGGTCCTCTGAGGATATCTTCTAGTGTTATCCATTACAGACTTGCATTCAAATTCTCTATGCCCAAACTTGTTGCATGCATAACAATGACCATTGAACTTATTGGATCTAGGTATATTGTCAATAAAATAAGAAAAATTATTGTAGGCTTTGCTCCTACACACATTGGCAGTGTGTCCTTCTTTAAGACAGTTAAAGCAAACAGGTTTGAATTTTTGCTTACCTTTTCCTTTGAGTGTCGGTTGCTTCTTAGATGCTTCACCATTTGTCCTTGAGGATTCTCCTTCCTCATGTCTAGAAAAACCAAGACCATTGGTATTCTTTGCTGGTCTAGATGACTCAAGCTTTTGCTCTAGCCTGACTGTACTTTTACCAAACTTAGCTAGTATTTCCTTGGATTCAAAGAGTTCTTTGGAAATAGCAATGTTTGTCTCCATAAGACTTGCACTTTTTGAGATGGCAATGTTTAGTTCTCCTTGCATGTCTTCTTTCTCCATTTTGCTCTCATGAAGGCGAGCAGTTAGTGCACTAATCTCTTGTTTCAACTTGGAGATCTCATGATCTCTATCTTTTACGAGATCTTCAGCCTTTCTCCAGTTCTCAAGCTCTTGGCTAAACCGAATAGTCAGTCCTTCCAACTCCTTTCTCAGATTAGAGTTTGAATCATTCAGCTTATTCACTTTAGCAATCATAGCTTCCATGTTAGCTTCATCTTCAGAACTACTTTCAGATAGTTCCATCAACCTCTCTGCATGTTCTCTTCTTTTTGCTTGAGATGCCTTGTATTTGACCATAAGATCATCATAGGCTTGCTCAGACTTAGTGAGCCATTGAGTAAGTTCCCTCAATGTGTATTCTCCCATATCTCTTTCCAAGTGGTTAAACTTATAGAAAGGTTGGCTCTGATACCAATTGATGAATACTAAGAGGGGGGGTGAATTAGTATGCCAAAAATATTTGCACTAAAACACTTACACAGTCTAGAGATAAACCGGTAAAGCAGTCTGACAATCAAACTGGTTATCACACATAAAAACCAAAATGCGAATAAACCATTCACCCACAAAAGCAATGTAACCATAACACAAGATATTTTACGTGGAAAACCAATTGGGAAAAACCACGGTGAGATGGAACTCACAAGTCACTATCTGTAGAATAGAAACCAGACCGATTAAGGTCTTACAATGTTCTTCACTAGAACATATCCTATTAAGAATCTCAATCTCTATTAGGAGATAATTAAAGACTACCTTGTTAGAGGATTTTAGATTCACATGTGTGAACCACCTTGTTAGAGGATTTTACAAAGGCTTTGAGGCCTACCTAGTTAAGGGCTACAAACTTGTCAAAGATGTGAGTAATCAACAAGTGTTTGATCTATCTACTAGCACAAACTGCTTGGTTAGATCCAGTATTGCTCACAGCTAATGCATTCGAGCATTACTTTAGTCTTCTCTATCTCACTCTCAGTTACAACTTGATCTTCTCTAATAAGATCGCTCTCCTCTTCCACCTTAAACCCTATCTCAACATAAACCATATTCGTAACTCTTTCAACAACTTAAAAAAAAACCTTAGACATGATGTCCTTTTAAAGGAATCTAATTCCATGTCGGTGCAATAGGATTACATTACAATTTCCTAGGTTCAGTGAATCTAGACATAATTAGTAACATGACACAAGAATCACTATCAGTGTGTTAGCACCATCAAACAATTGGTGGATTGGTAACTCATCACAAAATGCCAGTTGGTAACTCATTACAGAGTGTTACTGGTTAATACAAAATGCTGGTTGCCGGTTTGACAAAAATGCCGGTTGCTAATTTGACAAAAATGCCAGTTGCTGGTTTGACAAAAATGAAGACTGGTAAGAATGTGTTGTGCCGCTTTTCTTCCTCGTATCGCTTGTGATCTACAAACCACTTGGGGTTGACATGCTGCTTCAGACCGGGAAACACATTCTGCAAAATCACCACTAGTCAAAAGACTAGAGTACAACATACCGGTTGGAACAAATACTGGTTGAGCATGAGCTCACACATATAAAGGGGATCTCAATACAAGTGTGTGTCCATCAATGACAATCACAACATAAACATAAAAAATGCCAACACTGACCTCAACAATAAACTTTGCATGGTGAACCTCAACCTTGAACAGTGAATCAAGCATATCGTTAAGGAAATCAGCATCAACCTGTTCATATATATGCTTGATTATTTCTTCTTGCTCTAGAATCAAATCAAATTCACTGGTCCAATCAGAAATTGATTTCAAATCTCCATTACTACCATAAATTGAAGGCACCAATTTACTATAACTTTCCCAAATGTCTGTAATTTTTCATTTATAAGCACATCCTTCCCTATGAAAAATGCATAAGCTATATTCATTACCTCCACCATGTCTTTAGTGTCACTGATCTTGGGAGGGAACTCATCACTATACATCATTTTAGTATCTTTCTTATCCATTAATTTGCTTCTTCCTAACCAAACATTGAACAAAGGTCCAAGAAAAGAGACAGCCTCAGAGGATGTTTTACTTGCCTCTTTCAAAGAAATGTGCAAATCATGCACTACCATTAATTTTCCTTTCAATACATTAATCCTGTGTTTCAAAATTCTTGACACAACAGAGATAGCCTTGACATTTTGTTCCTTTTCAAGCTTTTCAATTTTCTCTATGTATTCCTCAATTTTTGTTGTCACATCAGCTGGTATTCCTTGTACTTGTTCTGTAATTTGTATTAGAGGGGGCTCATTCACAATTTTTCCTTTCAACTCCACTAACTTTTCCTCCAAAGTGCCCTTCTTCATCAGTGTCTCTTAATATTTTTTAGATAATGCAATCAATTGGCTATATGTTTTTGTGTATCTTCTTGACAAATTCTCTATTTTTGATAAATTCATGAAAGGAACTTGAGTAAAAAATGAGGCAATCTCTATGTTAGTTGTGTTCTTCAAATTCCAAATCATTCTGTCAGCTTTCTTTTCTACTTGGATATTTAGAAGGTGGGGCTTTTGAGTGGAAGGGGCCAAAGACCAAGCAACAAGTGTTTTTGACTTAGGATTAAATCCTAGTCCTCTTATTACATCTCCAATTCCAAATTCAGTTTCAAACTTTGGGTCCTCTTGCTTCCTAAACTGATCAGTAATAAAAATGGACTAGATATCCCAGTTAGGCATCATAATCATACCACTACTCTTAATCAATCGTCTTGCCTATTCCACATATATTTGCTCCCTGTTAGGATCATATTCCTGCAGTGCCTTGATGATCTCCTCTTTCTTTTCTACATTTCCTTCCTCTATGATCATATTTTGTCTTAATTGATTTTGTTTCAACCTTGTCAAAAAAGTTTTAAATTCATCTGACTTAATAAGTCATCATCTTTCATGAACTCATTTGACAACATCACACGCTCATCAAAGCCTTGTGCAAGAGCTTCATTTGTTTCTCATTCTGCCCTACTTCTCTGAGATGTGTCCTTATTTGATGAAAGTAGTGTCCTTGTTCTATAACAATTTCTCTAGAAGGGTTTCTCCTCACAATTGTACCAACCTCTTTGGTTTTTTGTTTCTTTGCAGGTGGCACGCGGGTAGATTGAACTTCATCCCCACTCTCTACATCATCAGCAAACACACTAAGTAGCCTCTTGCCATGTGAAGAATGTCCATCTTGGGGGTCTTGCTGCTGAGCAGCCACTTCTAGAATTTGAGGCATTTGTTCCATCAGAGTTTCATATAAACTCAACATTCTATTAATCCTCTCCAAATACGGGTTATCGGGGCAAAAACCTAAGAAACTAGGGTCAACAACCATCAATTCTGCTTCAACTCTCATCAAAATTTTCCATTTTCTTCTCCTTTCTTGTATTTCCTCTTTTCTCAGCAAATTTCTAGCCATATCTTCATCATCCAATGCTTCATGGTCCTTTATTGTGGCCCAAGGTGTCATTTTTGGCAATGCACATTTAATAAATTATTCAGGATCGCAGAATCTAGACACAACATTAACCATCCTATACTATTTAAGGAAATTGTTTACTTCATCAAAGGAACTCCTACCAATGGTAAAATTAGACACAACCCAGATCCTAGGAAGAAGAGAACCCTTCCTTTGTTTGTTAAGGTATTCTTTTCAACTAGGGTCAATTGCCAAATAAACTCCATAAAAGCAATCCCAATGGGAACAAATTTTGGTAAAATTTGGGGAGGCTGAGGACACCCATAGACTCCGATCACAGTTGTAAAGCGGAAAATCGAACCCTAGGTGTTCCCCCCACTCCAAGGAGAGAGAAAGGAGGTCACTAGGGTTGACGGTTTTCACTTAGGAGGGACTTTACATTCAAAAGAGGGGTTGAAACTCACAATATCCAATCCCACACAATGCAAGATTGAATTCTAAATGGGTTTCAAGGGTTGAGACAATGAGGATACCCTCTTTTGTAAAGAATGTAGATAGATTGAACTAGGAATATATGTAAAAGTAAGAAAGATTCACTTGTAGATGGAGATAGGGATATGGGATGAAGCTGTGGACCTGAAATTAGCAGTAAAATGTCGAGACGACGCTATCCTATAAGTTTGAGCGAAATTTGACAGGACGATGGCGCCCGGATTGCACACGGTCCTCCAAAAAATCCACAAAACGAAGGGGGATCTGTTCGTCTTTGCACAAGGATTCCAGATCTTCAATTACAGCCGCGTACCTGCAACCTACACATAGAAAAGAGAGGACGATTGGGGGGTTAGGGATTAGGGGTTTTCCTTTAGGTCAAACCCCAGTTTTGGAATTAACCAAGAAATGAGAATGCTGTAAACGTAAATGTTTGTAATGTAATCAAGTACTGATACCTTGTTGTAAGAATGTTTGTATTCTTACATGCGAAGGTGTAATGATGTTGTATGTTGTATATTGTAGGTGATCTCCTCTTCAATGGTTGAATCCTTGTCTTGAATGCAACACCTAGCCTTGAATGGAGACTTAGAATGCTCAATTGCTTGAAGGAATGCTTGAATGTTTGAATGTTTGAATGTTTGAATATCGCTCTCGCCTCTTGCATACATATGTTTTTCCATTTTCTTGCCTCCCCAAATGGGAGGCAAAATGTAGTTTATATACTTGTCAATTAGGGTTAGGAGACTAATTTTTCTGACCTTAGGCTGACCTAGGAGCATTATTTTCCAAATTGCAAACTTGAAGACCCGATGCCCAACAAGAGACCGGGCCCAAAATAGGGCTAGGGACCAGGGCGCTGGGCACCATCGTCTTGAAGGACCAAGGCGCTGGGCGGCATGGTCCCACCTCCCAGGACAGCAGGGTGCAAGGAGGATCAGGCCAAGGTGCAGAAAGATGTAGTTTTTTGATGTCGTAAACAGGTTTCGGGGTCTCCATTCAGGTTCAACGTTGCACTGCCATCGTGAAGACCCAAATGCAGTCAAAATTGCAAGTGTCACAATTTTACGATGCTACATTTAGCCTCCACTTTAGCGGGAGTATAAGCGTACGCCCATACTTCCGGTAAAGTACAAGGAAACAACATTGAAAGACTTTCACCACGTCAAGGAGGCAAGATACACCAAGCGCCCAGTGGACTAAGGTTCTTACGACTTCGATTGACAAAGTAAAATGGAACATCATGAGGGAGAACCATGACTGTCAGTAGTAAGGTTCCCTCACTATGAGTCATGCAAGAAAAATACCAAAAATTTTCAAGGCAAAGCTAAGTTCGCCAAGAAATTTTCAAGTATCTTGAAGAGATATGAACGGAGTGTATGCCCCCTACATTAAAGCAATCGTACACACCTCATCGAGGGTGATTGCATTAAGGTAGTGATACATATAAGAAATGAGAAAGGGAAACGAGCATGTTATCACAAAGATTTAGCCCCTAAGTGTGAGATAAACCCAAGGATAATAGACACAAAAATCAAAGCACGAGGTGACTTCGCTTTCCTTGGGGTCAGTATACTGTATGATAATTCATGTATATCATATGTATGTATGCATAATTATTCTTCATTCCCCAATCAAGGAAGGTCACCTAGAAGAAGGGAACACATGTGTCTTTTGAGTCAACATGAGAGAGACCAAAAGAGATCTCAATGCTTTGCATCGTCCTCAAGTAGACAACACTAAGGACAAAAAATAGAAGAATGAAAATAACACATAGAAGAAGTAACAAAAGAGATCAAGAGAGGAGGAGAGAGTCTGCTATGCTAATGAAACTAGTCTACCACATCATCCACCCCTCGATCTTGCTGATCAATATTTCGGGAAGCCAGGAAACACGCTAGAGGAGGAACATCCAACACAGCAGATGGAGCTATCACAAGATCCAAACAAGGGCTATGTTCATGTTCCAGGCCACGTTGTTCTTGTCTAGGAGCTAGGATAAGTGCTTTAGAAAATTCATTAGATAAATGGTTATCAATATCAACATATTCATATTCACTATCAGAAGAAAGAGGAGTAACATTTTCATCATGAATAACATTTTCATCTATATCGTCATCAAGATTTATAAAAATAGGATCTTTAACTCGCACAGGATCAAAACCATCGTGCATCTTATGTTTAGGAGATTTTGGCTCAATTTTCAGCAGAGGAGAAAAAGGAATAATACTAGCTAAAGGTGTCTTTGGGGATTGCAAAGTTTGAGAAGCAGTTGCACGAGCTCTAAGATGATGCTTTCATTGGCGTTCATGTGCAGAACGATTTCATCTAGTCTTAGTAGGTAGTTGAGAAGATTGAGGAGGAGGAATGTTCTCATCCTTATCACTTGGGTGTTTAGGTTCTAGTCTCTTAGGTTGAATAATAGGAGAAGAGGAAGGTCTCTTCTCTCTATAAGAGGAAGGAGGAGGAACTACTCCATATAAAGGAGGAATATCTGGTTTAGGAAGGAGACCAAGTCCATCATGACGAGGAGGTATAGGTCTACCTTTAGAAAGTTTATTAGTCATAGACATAGTCACATCCATAGGGATGGGTTGGGAATCTTCTTGAGAAAAGACATTAGTTTTATCTTTCAAAGGAAGAACTTCCTTCTCAAGAATGATGGGAATATCAAGTTTGGGTGTTCTAGGTTCACTTAGAGATAGGATCATATCTTTTTTCCACTTTTGATAAGATTTGAAAAGATGATCACTTTGCGGTGGAAGAGATTGAAATTGTTTAGGCCAAAAATAATCAATAGGAACACTAGAAGTTCTTTCAGCTGGTTTAAAGAGACTATGATTGACAGTAATAACTTCACCATTATGGGGAAATTTCAAACACTTGTGAATAGGAGAAGCAATAGCTTTCATTGAAGATAACCAAGGATAGCCTAGCTTCACACGAAATTGTTCGGATAATGGAATAATAGCAAAACTCACATCAAGAGATTTGTTATGAACCTCAATAGGTAATGTAATAGAACCAATTGCAGGAGAAGAAAATGCATCAAATAATTTCACAACCACATTTGTTTTGTCATAGATCACTTGATTCAATTGCAAAGTAAAAAGAAATTCTTCAATAATGATATTAACCATGCAAGGAGGATCAATAAGTACTCCATGACAAGGTGTATTCTTGACTTTTGCAACTATATATAAAGGACCATCAGGTGCCCTGATAGTTTCACTGGAATCAAATGTGATGGAAGGTTCTTTAGGGATTTTCTGCTACTCCACAAAGTTAATCACATTCGGAGTCATAGACACAAGACCATCAGGTGAGAAAGAGGAATCATTAGTCTCAATCACATTAGAGGTATGAGAAGGTAATGGATCAGTAAAAATCTTAAGATTTTGGTTAGGAGGAGCTACAAATGTGTTGCCTTTATTATTCAAACCTGAAATAGAGATAGTATTATTATCAATCAAATCTTGAATCTTACCCTTTAAAGCAAAACATTTTTCAGTATCATGCCCAAGTTGACGATGAAATTGACAAAAATATTTGTTATCAAAATAGGGTGATTTCACCTTTGCAGGATCTATTTGCTTTATAGGAGGGAGAGTAAGCACATTTCATTCCAATAACTTATTCATAATACTATGCAATGATTCATTCAAAGGAGTAAACTCTCTTTCTTTCTTGAAAAACTTAGAAATAGGAGGCACAACTGATGCTGCATTCACATTGTTGTTGGTGATGTTTTCATTAAACTTAATGAACTCTCTGTTCAGTTTAAACTTCCCAAATGGTTGTTGACTACTATCACCCTTATCACTCAGAGCCATAGGATTTGCTTGTTCCATTTGACTCACAGTTAGTTGATAATTGTGAAGAGTGGTGCACAACTGTTGGAAAGAAGTAAACTCAGAAAACATAAGTTTTTCTCTAATATCCTTTTGCAAATTAGAAAAAATTCTTTGAATATCATTGTCAGGTACTGGAAAAGACATTTGAGCACACAAATGCTTATATCTACCAACGAAATCAGTCACTTTTTCTTTAACATCTTGTTTACAATGCATTAAATCAATCAAAGTAACTTTAGGACCTATATTGTTTTGAAATTGTTGAATAAAAGCATTTGCAAGTTGTTGGAAGGAAGTAATAGAATAGGAAGGCAACGAGCAATACCATTGTAGAGCCTTATCTCTTAATGTTCTAGTAAACAGTTTTGCAAGCAACCTTTGGTCATGAGCAAAATCGGTACATATTGTTTGAAAGGTTTTAACATGTGTTAGAGGATCAGCTTTACCATTAGAAAGCTCCAATTACGGGATTTCAACATGCTTAGGGGGGATAGCTCGAACAATGTCAAGAGAAAGTGGGCTCGCAACATCAAATGTGGGCACACTAAACTTAGATTGATTCATAGAGGCAATTTGTTGTTGTAAAGAAGAGACAGTTTGTGCAAGATTGTTAATGGTCGCTTCAGTTGAAGAGTTCATATTAGACGTGTTAGATTGTGATGGAGGTATTATGTTATTGAAAGAAGGTATTGATTGAGAGCAAGGTGGCAGGACACTATGATAGTTAGTCATAGGAGATGATTGGAAAGAAGGAGCACTACAAGGAGGAATGGAATGGTTAAATGAATTGCCCCCTTGCGTCATGTTCATTTGTGGAGATGTAATAGGGACACTCATTGAAGGAATGAATGAGGAAGTTGGATTGAATGAAGGAAGAGGGTTAATTGAAGAAGAAGGATTGCCCCCATGACTAGTGATCATAGGTGGAATGTTTTGTATTGAAGTAGTCATTATGTTTGATGTAAAAGTAGGTATACTAGCAATAGAAGTTGTCAAAGGGGTAGAATGATTGGCTTGAGTAGGAGGTTGTGTATAACCTAAAGTTTCAGCACAACTCTTCATAGGCATCACATTTGAATCCATGATGTGTGCAATACTACGCAAAATATCAATTCCATTCTTATCACTTTGAACCATACATTTTATACACTCAATTAATGAAAGAACTTGACTATCGGGGTATTCTTGAGACATCCATTGCTGAAAATCATTAAATTGGTTATCCAATTTCAAAAGTTGTTCTACAGAAACCTCATGGAGAGCTTCTTCATCATTAAGAGGATTAGAGGAATTACCCATGTCCTCGTTAAAAAGGCCATTCAAATTAGGTTCCATCTCCTCGATAATTAAACCTTGGAAAGACTTAATTCTAAGGCTTCATCTAACGGGAATAGTGTAAGTAGGGCTTATTGTTGTAAAACTCATGCACTAAAGAGAGAGAGAGAAGATGTTGAATTTAGAGGTAGCAAATTTCAATAAAATCAGCCAATCTCCTAGATTTAAGCTGTTAAATGCAATCATGACAATCTCCCAAAATTTTGGAAAAAATGTTAGGGACCATGGCGAACAGAGTGCACACGGTCCTCGCAAATTTTTTCAAAATTTTCAAGGATGAAAGTTATGATGATTTTAAAGCTAATCTGAAAAAATTGAGTGATTTTAAGATCTGTAGATAGGCCAAATTAAAGTTGCAATCTCAAAATTGAATCCTACCAAGATTGTTGAAAAATGCAAAATTTGAATTTTGAAAAAGAGAGGGAAACTGAAATTTTGAATTTTATGATTTTAGAGGGAATACTAAAAGCAATGTAGGCTTTGAAATTTAAAAGTTGACTCAATTTCATGCAAAATTCAATTTTGAAAGCGGAAATCAAAGTTGTTGCAATTAAACACTTAATTTCAAAAGTCACAAACTGCAAAAATTTGAATAAAGTACTGAAATTTCGAATGAATGCCAACACACTTTTCAGATTTAGGATAGTAAGAAACACAATTTTGATATGAATTTTAATTTCAACAATTTTTGAATGATTAAAAGCCTTAATCCAAGCAATCACTAGACCAACTTTGACTTTAATTTTGAAAGTGTTAGAATTGATGAAATTAGCCAAGATTCTGGATTCTAGCAGAAAATAACAGTAAGATCTAGCTCCCGAAATTTCAGAAAAAATGTCAAGGACAATGGTGCTTGGGGTGCACACGGTCCTCGAAACTTTTTTCAAAATTTTCAGGGATGAGAGATATTATGTTTTTTTTGGGAATCCAAAGTTATAGCCAATTTGGAGGTGTTTTGATCAGTGAAATCATCGGTCAAAGGTTGAATCAAGAGGGTTTTAAAAATTAGGGTTTTGACACTTAACCACTTAATTTTTAGAATTAAAGCACAAATATGAATTGACAATTTGCATTAGAAGGATAGATCTAAAACAAGCATTAACAATTAAACATTTCACAAGCTCAATTACTAAAAAGAAAATTTAGGGTTTTTATGCAATTAACCTCTTAAAATTTGCAAAAGATCAAACATGGGAATGTAATCAAGGAAGCAAATTTTTCATATCTAACCATGATAATCAGAATTAGGATGTTTCACATCGGGTTCACCAAAATGTAAAGCGGAAAATCAAACCCTAGGTGTTCCCCCCACTCCAAGGAGAGAGAAAGGAGGTCACTAGGGTTGACGGTTTTCACTTAGGAGGGACTTTACATTCAAAAGAGGGGTTGAAACTCACAAGATCCAATCCCACATGATGCAAGATTGAATTCTAAATGGGTTTCAAGGGTTGAGACAGCGAGGATACCCTCTTTTGTAAAGAATGTAGATAGATTGAACAAGGAATATATGTAAAAGTAAGAAAGATTCACTTGTAGATGGAGATAGGGATATAGGATGAAGCTGCAGACCTGAAATTAGTAGTAAAATGTCGAGACGATTCTATCCTACAAGTTTGAGCGAAATTTGACAGGACAATGGCGCTCGGAGTGCACACAGTCCTCCGAAAAATCCGCGAAATGAAGGGGGATTTGTTTGTCTCTGCACAAGGATTCTAGATCTTCAATTACAGCCGCGTACCTGCAACCTACACATAGAAAAGAGAGGATGACTGGGGGGTTAGGGATTAGGGGTTTGCCTTCAGGTCAAACCCCAGTTTTGGAATTAACCAAGAAATGAGAATGCTATAAACGTAAATGTTTGTAATGTAATCAAGTACTGATACCTTGTTGTAAGAATGTTTGTATTCTTACATGCGAAGGTGTAATGATGTTGTATGTTGTATGTTGTAGGTGATCTCCTCTTCAATGGTTGAATCCTTGTCTTGAATGCAACACCTAGGCTTGAATGGAGACTTAGAATGCTCAATTGCTTGAAGGAATGCTTGAATGTTTGAATGTTTGAATATCGCTCTCGCCTCTTGCATACATATGTTTTTCCTTTTTCTTACCTCCCCAAATGGGAGGGGAAATGTAGTTTATATACTTGTCAATTAGGGTTAGGAGACTAATTTTTCCGACCTTAGGCCGACCTAGGAGCATTATTTTCCAAATTGCAAACTTGAAGACCCAATGCCCAATAAGAGACCGGGCCCAAAATAGGGCTAGGGACTAGGGTGCTGGGTGCCATGGTCCTGGGGGATCATGGCGCTAGGCACCATGGTCCTGAAGGACCAAGGCGCTGGGCGCCATGGTCCCACCTCTCGGGAAAGAAGGGTGCAAGGAGGATTAGGCCAAGGTGCAGAAAGATGTAGTTTTTTGATGTCGTAAATAGGTTTCGGGGTCTCCATTCAGGTTCAATGTTGCGCTACCATCGTGAAGACCCAAATGTAGTCGAAATTGCAAGTGTCGCAATTTTACGATGCTACAATAGTAAAGTTATCAAAAATGAAAAACTCTCCCTAGTTATGTGAAATATACCATTTTGGAACATACTACTAAGTTCTCAAAACTCTCCTAACATTAATTGATAATCGTTGCCTATTTATTCCTAGCATTTCCATAATTGGCAAAACAATCCAATTTTTAAAGTAAAGGAAAGAAGAATGGGGATAACTACTGTCCCAAACCTGGGTCCTTCTTTGTATTGGCATTAAGACACCCAATTATTCTTTGAAAAGCTCCAATTATCTATCCATGAACTCAACATTATAGAACAAGATTAAATGCATCAACAATGAAGAATGCTTGAATGTAGGGCTGGGTGCACCACTTTGAATTTCAACTAGAGCATTATGAATGTGTTCAACCACATAGCCCACATAATCGTAATCTTTGTTAACATCTGGGTGTTGAATGTCCATAGCCATCATTAGTAATTCAGATGACACTATTGAATCTCCATCAAAACCCAATACTCTACATAATCCATAGATTGTACAATGCATATAATGGTGGAAAGGTATGATGTCAAATGGTGGTTCGATACTATCTGGAATTATAACCAGTTTCCTATTCACCCTAGGCATTTATCTGGGCATTGCATGCTTCTTGATAACACCTTTATTTGTCATAATCCTCTACAATCTGCTCCAAATATATATTTGTAGATGCAGCACCAGTAATCTGGAAAGATTCAACAAAGCTAGCTCTATTAATTGAAACTAGGGTATACTGGTTCTTTCTTTTGATTACCCTAGATACTGGGCAATAGCGTTTGGCCAACTCTTTGATCAAATCCACATCAAGATACACATCTGGCACAATTAACTTTACCATATTTAAATCCCAAGGGTTTGACATTGAGACACCCTTAACCCTATTATTCCAGAAATAATGAAATAGAGAAGAACCAGTCATATGAAGCATGGTCGGGTTTCTGCATTGGCTCCATAAATCTTTCCATGCCAAATCATTTGTCTTCAAAGCAACAGAAGTCACTGGCAGAAAATCTACAAATTCTTCTTCGTATTTATTATCCTTCTTTTCCTCAGTGGCCTTGGGCTTGGAACCTCCAGTTCCACTCATCACCTTGCTCATTTTAGCTACAGAAGAAAAACTTAACCAATTTTTTGAAATTTTCCCACACCCAACACTCTGAATTCTCCAACGTTGTTGCAGAGCTCAATTCACTAGATTACCTTGAAGATAGAATGCATTAATGCAATTATACAAAATCTTGGCTCGATCATGCAGTTTATGGTATTTCGGTGCCATCACTTCTCTCAAGTCTTGTTAATTGCCACACTTGCATGAACTAGCTACTCTGGCATTAATTCAAAGCTGAAGTACTAGAGTGAAATTTTAATTCATGCCCTTCTTTTTGATTGGCAATTTCCATTAAAAAAATTTATAGAACCCGACAAACAAGTCCACGTGTCAATCCCCATCTTTAATCATACACTCGGAACTAGTTATAATAGTTTGGAAAGTAATAGGTGAGTTAGCGACAATGCTACCAAATCCTCTTAATCAGAAGCTTGCAATCCATTTTACGAATCCTCAAAGAATCTTGCAAGTGAGCGACAGTCATTGATCTTCATCAAGCCCTTCAGTTGCAACCTCGCAACAACATTTGTAATATTCTTTCGTTACCTACGAGTTGGCGACCACTGCAAGTCTAACAAAACAACTTATTTCATCGCAAGCTCGCAACTCGAAACTTGACTTAAACCCTTGCGATCTTGTGACAACAAGATACTTAACCACCATCGCATGCTCACAACACTTTTTGACTTAAGACTTACAAACCCACGAGCATGGGATGACCATAAAATCAGACCAAAACTTACTTGTCATTAGATCACAACATAAAATGCTAAAGAACTTCAAAACCTATGAGGAAGTGATGAAACCAACTAAGTTGCGATACCAACCACAATGCATGATTGCAAATTAAAATGACTTAACCGCAAACACCTCGTGACCTTGCGATAACATAAAATCACACCCACTCGCAACCTCGTAACATAAAATGGTCAAGTGTAAAACATCTTGTGAGGTAGCGACAACTAAAATCTCCCAGTACTCGTAAGCTTGTGACTTAAACTAATTTGATGATAAAGGACCTGCAAGCTAGCGATAACCATAAAATCTCAAAACAATTTATCTCTTGACGTAGCGACCCAACGAGTACCAACAAAAATCGATGTTTTATGTTAATTACCTTCATAAATAGGTGCGAGCAGTGGCACATAGACCATTAATAACTTACTCGTTAACTCTCACGACTATAATGCATGGCATCGAACCAATTTGAGACCTCATGACCAAAGCAATTTCATTAACAATATCTAGCTCACTAACATAAAATGCTAACACCCAAAAAACTAGAGACCTTGTGATTTAAGCCCAAACCAACTCTCGCTAACTCGCCACTTAAATTGTTAAACATGAAATTTACTTGTGAGTTAGAGATGAAACATTAAACATGTCTCATTGTTTGACCAACCATTTGACCACACTTGATGGTGAAATGGACAAATAAAGAGAGGACAACTCAGATTTTCAATGCAGGACAACTTCAATTTTCTAGCCAACTAAGACAAAAAAACAAACACAAAACCCTAATCGCCATGAACATCATGTTAAGCATTTAATGTAGAATAGTAGAAAGGTTCTAACAGTTATGCAATATGAATAATTTTATGGATCTTGTGACACAAATTGTTACATTTCATATTCAACATAATATGGAACCACTTTACTAATAATTCAATTGTTTACTAATAATTCAAAAAATAAATTCTAATTGTTTACTAATAATTCAAATTCACAATTAAAAATATGAAATAAGTATCTGTTCTAATTGACAAATTCAAGGAATACAATATCAAAAATCATCAATCACAACTATAGTATTACAAATTGAAATTGTAATATGACTCAAGAGCTGTGGTATAATTATAAATACCTATAAACTGACTGCTAATTCACTTTAGTGACTCGGTCTGAGGCTTGTATATCCCAAATGCACTCAAGATCCAGAAACTGACTAGTACTAACAGGTTCATCTTCATTCTGAGTTAGGTATTCAAAAATTTCTTCGTCTTCATGTTGACTCTGAGTCTGCGATCCATCATTTATCTCAGCACTAGCACTAGCAGCACCACCACCAGCTTTTAAAGTGTTGCACAACGCTCATCTTTCACGCATGGAATTCTAGATTGCCAGTGCCATATCATATGGAAAATATCTAACATTATACTGAGTTACAAACAACCTCAAGCAAGTTTCCAAATTTTTGTCTAATTTGTTTCTGATCTTTGATTTCAAAAGCCCTAATGCACTGAAAACTCTCTCATCTTCCACCAACCCCAATATCATTGTTTGACATAAATCAACAAGTTTTAAATATTCTGGTATTGCAATATGCAATGCTTCACTTTGATCTATCCTTTTCCAAAGCCTCGTGATTGATCCAAGTTCAAATGGATTCTCCAAGTCAACCAATTGTTGTTTCATAGACAATGCAAAGTGTTTACATTGTTTTTTAAGATGATCTGAATTTAAAATTCCTTCTATTGGCTATCCATTGCAATATGCATCTTTAGAAAATATCAATATCAATTCCTCTAGTTTTTTATGAAACACCTTTGCGTCATTTGGATTATCTCCAATTGAATGCCAAAATTGAGGATACAAACAACCCATGGCTTCAAGTATTTTTTCTTGAGGGAATCTTTCACAAATCTCAGTTGAAAGTTCATATACAATAGAGTTCAAATTATCACTAACAAATTTAACAATCCTGTCAAAATCTTCCTTTTTAACTGGTAGTGCTCTGCCTCGCTTGCCCATCTTAGATTGGTGCATTGGTATCTAAAATCCTTTTACAATGACACATAACTCATTTTTTGTATTGAAATGTAAAAAAATTTCAGCATGATTCAAATTTGTAATTATCTACCTCCTAAAAAAATTTGGGCTTCACCCTGTTAAATCTGAATATAGACCATCCAGGTTCAAGCATGTCATTCTATGTAGAGTGCTATAATCATTGATATACATAGTTTTGTCTTGGGCTTTCTTAACAAGTTTTTTCATTGAATCCAGCATGGGGAGAAGACAAGCTAAAGTTAACAGAGTCTCTATATCACTTAACTTATGTAAGAGATTAGGAGCTTTATCTACTGTGAGGCATTTCTCATACATTAGTCCAATTAAGGATTGGTATTCTGTTAGAATTCGTTTCATTGGTCCATGCAAGGAGATCCATCTAGTCTCAACATTCCTGGGAAGCTTGTTTCCTTCTGTTACTCCCTCAACAAAAATCTAAAATTCTGAAAAATGTTTAGGACTTCAGCAGAAGTATGAGTGGAGCTTGTGGACCAGGTCTTCAACTTGTGACATGGTAAGGAAATTTCTTACAATTCTATATGCTAAAATCATTTGATGAGCCATGTAGTGAATGCCAACCATGTATGGTGCAATACTAGTTTGTAATTTTGCACAAAGACTGGTCCTTTGACCTTGCATTACTGCAACTCTATTAGCTCCAACACATACCACTTTCTTGGCAATTGTCAAGTCATCCATACTAGCAATTTCATTCAAAGCTTTCTTAACTTCCAAATATAAATTTTTTGTTGTTGAATTGCCCCTCATTTTATGAACACAGAGTAGATGAGCTCGATGGACGTGTTCTTTTATAGTATACACATGCATACAAACCCAAGTAGTGTTATCTACCACAATAACTTCATCTATAGATAATGAAATGAAATTTGACTCTTTTACACTCTTGTAAATTTTGTTTTTCCACCTCAGCGAGATAGTTTGCCATTTCCCATCCAGCATTTATTGACCAATGTGACATAGGATAGTGAGGAACATTCAAAAAAGATAACAAATTACTAAATTCTAGGAATTCTTTCATAGGACGCCCTCTTGATAGAATATGAAAAATAACACTCATCTAAATAGTCTTTACCAGGTTTGCATCTTTCACTGCATGTTCAAGCCCATACTTGATTGTATTTCCAAATCCACTATTACCAATCAGTGTCATTTTGTGGTTATCCTCTTCATATTCCGCGACATACTTAACATGAAGACATTCTTCCTTTGATTTCCATCTTAATACTGGTGTTTCCTTTCCATCTATGATCTATTTTTGTTAACCTTTACCAATATGCCTTTCTATGGTATCAAGCTTTAGTTGCATCTTCTTCTCTCTTTTATTTTTCCAGCTACAAATCTTACACCCACATTTTGTTGGTTGTTCATCATTGTTTGGGACTGGTTCAATGAATGGTACTTTGCTACCCAATCAATCTTAAAACTCCTTGTCATCTCCCACTCTTGCCCTAGTTTTGCTTTCCTTTTTCTTTTCTTCCTACCAACATCATCTTTAGTACTAGCATTTGCATCCAAGTGAATTATCTCATTGTGTGTATCCCTTAGAACATCTTCTATCATATCTATATTTTCATCCTCATTTGATGCATTTAACTCAATGACAATCCCACCTTGTGGTGGTGGTGAGCTATTGTGAATGGATTCTGCAATTGCAGAAGTTGATGGACCAAAAAATTTACCAATTTCAAAGAAAGATTTTATGGTAGTATCTTTAAGTTTAAGTTTTGGGTGTTTTGATGGCCTCCCAATCCTTTGAGTTTCACTGCCCTGAGGAGTCTTACCCTTGTCTGACATCCCAATCCCTTCACCAGCCTAAGGAGTCTTAGTCTCACCCTTGTCTGACATCTCAAACCCTTCACCACCCTTAGAATTCTCACCCATGCCTAACTATGACATCTTGAGTCTTGACCTCTCACTACAAATTAAAAGTTAAAACTAATACTATCAAGTATGAATAAATGATTACTCACCTTTATGCCTTCTCAATTCTCTGAATTAGGAATCAGGAATGTCTAGGCCTGTGTTGCAGGATTGTCACTCTGGCCCTCCGCCCTACAATGAACTTTGACATTCCAACTCAAATTATGGAATGTCAATCGAGAGCTCCCAAATTTACTAATCAGACACGAATAAATTGTAAGAAAGAGTGTATTTATATCAATCGATGATTGCATTTTTTGTGAATTGCATGGGCGTTTCAAAATGCATCTTGATTTAAGCAGGGTGAAATGGGTCCTCGAATTCTTACAATAATTTAATTGATATTGGTGAATTTGGCCAATGTGTGCAATGAATATTTAATTTACCATTGGCAAATTAGGTCCTAGGTATGTGTTCGGTTTACTATTCCTCGTGAATAATGAAGGTGATCTAATACCCACGTCCGAGTGATTCCAAGCAAATATTATGGGCATGCACGTCGAAAAGTGTGTGGTCAATGGCGAAGCCAGAATACAGTGTACCATTAACCCCAAAATTTTGGTTGATTTGACCACTATGTTGCCCTAGACTATTCATCATTTCCTCAAAAAAAATAATGTAAAATTCGCTAATTGGCGAAGATCCACCACTAAAAAAATCTCTGATAGATTCCATCTCATTCTTTTGAACTGCATTATCTCTAGCAAGATTCTCACAATCTTCTATCTTCTCCTTAAAATCTTGGTCATCAATTCTTTGGCTTTCTTTATCCTTTATCTTATCAACAAGTTCCTTTCTCTTTTCTCTTGACTTGTTCAGCTAATATTTCAATGATTCAATGAAGTTGTCAACATCTCTAAGGTTTTGTTTCACTTGTCATACCTCATCTTGTGATTGATCAAGATCTTCAAGTGAAACAAGAAGTTGTTCTCTAAGACTACCAAAATCCATTGATTCACTTTCCTAGATCCTCCTCAAGCTGCTAGGATTCATTGAGGAACTAGGCTCTAATACCAATTGTTGGAATCAAGGAGCACTGAGAGGTAGCGGATTAGTGTTCTGCAATCTTTAACATTCTTAACCTGATTCTTCAACCATTTAATGCAACTGAACAAAAGAAAGATGCAAACACATAAGGCAAATATCCACAACACCATAACACCAGGATTTATACGTGGAAAACCTGCTTAAGGGAAAAACCATGGTGGGATTGAAACCCACAATATTAGTATACTTTGTCAAAAGTATAGAAATATTACATAAGGGGAATGCACATACATTCAGGCACACTTCCTAGAGCTCACTGCTCAAATTACAATAAGGGCCACAATCCTAGAAGGCTCGCTATCTTACAAAATGATTACAAGAGATTACAAGAAGGTTTGAACTATTGAATAGCATCTAAAAATGCTTGAGTATACTTCCTGTTAAGCACATAACACATAATCTATTTACTCTTCTATACTACTCTTTTATGATGTTTAACTATATTCCAAATCACAAATCCTTCACATGTGCACGTGAAACTACGCACAATTGCTCACAAATACTTTTCAAATAACCATACATATAAACAATTATCATACGAATCACTCTTGTATATCCACAACATGAATTTAGGTCTTCTTCATTTCAGCCAAAAAATGCATCACACTAATGAAATGTGTATACCAAGTCGGCTCAATCCAAAATCAAATGCATATACAGACCAAAAAAATTATCCACATGCTTCCCACATGTCAAGTGAACATCCTCAAACACACAAGTGATCACCAAAATCAATCCGCATAATCCATACAATGAATATGTACATGTTATTGCCGATGAACAGTATTCTACTCAAAAGTTGTACACCGGACCTTCCAACTTACTCAAGAATCATCATCGCAAACCAAAAACTTGGAATAAGGTAGATTACACATCCACAATGCTTCTTTGAGATTTTTAACACAAAATATTCAACCAAAATGAAATGCCAACCAAATTACTGTACACTCTGTCGGATGCACTGTTCTATCTCACTGAACCTCATTAGACCCTACCAGAACTCAATCACACTTTTGATATTAACAAATTATGAACTACAGATGGAATATATGACATCAGTTTCCATTAATGACAACATCTGATCATCTATGCAGTGTCTCTTGCCAACAATTTTTAATTCGAGCTATGAAAAAATACAATATCTAGTGAAAATATGGGGTGTTTTTATTCAGGTTGTGTATTGGGAAGGGGTGACAAAAAAGGATATTAGGGATATTTTTTTTAAAAATAGGGGGATTCTTTAGCATGCCATGAAGACACAAAGTATAACCCAGGTTCACTAAGTGAAATCCCCATGGTCGGGATATGAAAAAGAGAAAGAAGATAAATAGAACCACTTTAGAGGGATACTTTAGGAAGTTGGAACTTACTCTCATTACTCAAGAGATCACCTTTCTATCTAACCATCTTTCTCTAAGTCCTTTCTCAGAGCGTTATCCATACTGATTCATGCACCTTCCTTGAAATTAGAGCTAAGCCTAAGTAAGAAGATGGGAGGCTAGTGATATAAAAATTTAGTATCCTTGCAATGAAAATTTAGATATCTTTGGGAATATTCATGAGAAATAAAGCACTCTTATCTATATTAATTTTTTCCCTTGAGGTACAAGCATAGTCAGACAAAATGGAAAACCAACCTCTAGCCTCAACCACCGAGGTGGACACAAGTAATAGGGTACCATCCACAAATTGTTGATGAGAGATTACAAAAGGACCATAAGAGGGCTTGATACCTTTAAGGATACCCTAAAAGAATATAATAATTAATATTGCGAGCAAGGAAATCAGCCATCAGAATGAAAAGATAAGGAGAGAGAGGATTGCCCTACTTGAGACCACCAGATGAAGAGAAGAAAACTCGAGGAGCACCATTGACCAACACCAAATATAAAGGAGTTTCAAAATATGCCTTAATCAGCTTCAAAAATTTCTCTCAAAAATAAAATTTACTTAGGACCTATGAGGGAAAAGGCCGCGAGACCATGTCATATTCTTTAGAGATATCTAACTTCAAAAGTATACCTTATCTATGATTATTCTCCATAGAGTGAAGGGTTTCATAGACAACAAGAACAATAGATCAAAGATCTATTTTCTAGGAATAAAAACCCTTTCGATTGCAATAAATCAACTTCCCTAAAAAGGCATGATATGGTTGACAATGAGTTTAGATTTAAGATTTTTTATGAAATGTTGTAGAGGCTAATAGGTCTGATATTAGACATGTGATTGGCACCCAACATTTTAGGGACTAAGACAATGAAATTTTTGTTAATCTCCTTCAATGCCAAAGCTAGTGACATAAAATCTCTCACAGTCAAAATAATGTCCAAAACCACAATGTCTCAACATTCTTGAAAGAAGAAAGGGGGAATCTCATCAAGACTTGAGGATTTGAAGGGATGAAAAGAGAAGACCGACTCCTTAACTTCCTTAGAAAAGAGATTATAGTCCATTACTCTTACGTCCTCTTGGTCAATTTAATTTTTGAAATAGCCTGCAACAACCTATCAAAGGCTTTAAGAATCCAAAGGCCTTGGGGAGGTGGGGGGTTAAGAAAAGAACAAAAATGAGAGATAGCCACACTATTAATATCATCAACCATTGAGTAGGAGGAACCATCCTCACTAGTCAATTCTTGGATATTGTTTATTTTTTTGTGTCTACTAGCTAACTAGTAGAAGAATTAAATATTCCTTTTGTCTTCCCTAACCCATCACACTCTAGATCTCTATTTCCAGTAGAGTTTTTCCTTGGCAACCAAATTATGAAGGTCAACTAGGAGGGATTTCTCCCTTTCCATTCAGTCTGAAGAGGTTTCTAAGACCTCCATCTTTATCTAAATTAAGTTAATTTGACTCTTTAAGTCCCTTTTCTACTCAAATATGTTATCAAAAGAAGACTTACTCAAAGAGCACAAATTATTTCTAAGGAGATTCAACTTACAAGAGATTTTGAATATGGTAGCATTTTGGATCTCAACATTCCACCACTGGGCGGCAAGATCCTTGAAATTAGGGAAGTGAGACCACACAATCTCAAAACAAAATATGAAATGAAGCTTGGGACTAGCAGAATCGCATTGAACCACAATAGGGCAATGGTCCAAACCAAAGAAAATCTAGGAGGTAAGATGGCAACACTAGAGAATATTCCAAGAAGAGAAAACCACACACTAATCCAAGCACACCTGAATAAGGTTGTCACTAGAACGAAGATTAGACCAAGCATAATTCTTGTCTTCAAAATCTATATCACATAATCTCCCACTAGACAAAAGCTCATGGAGGTTCTGCATACTATCTGAAAAATAAGGAACACCTCTCAATTTATTCAAGTAGAAAATGGGGGAGTTGAAGTCTCCCATCACAATCAAATTAGAGCATTGAAAGGATAGTCATTGAGAGAGGAGAGATACCCAAATGTCTCTTCTTGTGACAATGTTATTAAGAGCATAAATATTTTTCAGAGTCCATGTCTCCTTATTTATCTTGTTAAAAAAAATGACCAGATTGAAAACCTTTATCTTATGATCTTGGAGTTAAAGGTTTCCAAAAAATAGCAAGGCCACTAGAAGAAATCTCTACATTCAAAGAACAAGCATTAGAGAAAGGAAAAATGAAGTTACCAACCTTTAGAAAGGCTTCAAAAATCGTTTCAGTTTATTTAATAAGTAGAATATTTGACTTCATTTCTTTCACCAAGTTGCTAACCAATATATGCTTATGTGAATGATTAAGTCCATTCTAGGAGAGGATCTTCATTTGGAAGTGTTGCGAGAGCAGAACTTCTCCAGCTTACTTTGACAACCATTGGCCACATCATTAGCCATATTTGACTATCTCACTTCCTTACTAGACTACCTACCTACGTTTGAATCACTCCAAACATCAACCATCTCCCTCCCACTAACCAGAGGAGGGCTACCGACTCTTTCCAAGGAAGATTTCTCTTGGGAACGCATCTACGAAGACTCCAAAGAAGAGTCGCATATCCCAGCAACCAATACCAATGGAGCTACCACTATATAGGGGAGACAATAATGTGGGGCGCAAATGAAGGGAACATTTTAAGAGCAGTAGGCACCTAGGGGCCATGAGGAACAACAGGGACTATATCCATAATTGGTGAAGAATAAGGAGGCCCTTGGATCTTGAGAGGGGATTTCAGCATCTTGGCATCACATTCCAAGAAGGGAAATGGGAGCCTCACTTCAAGTACGACTTTAGGGGGGAAAGGCCCAACCCAGGGAGGGTAGGGGCAAACCACACAACTAAAGCCAAGGGGATATCACTAGCACCACCTGACTTAGCCATATCCACATCAAAAGCCACCATATCTTGAGGAGAAGGTGATTTAGAAAGCTTCGAGGATGGTTTAGAAGCCTCCAAGGGAGTAGAAGAATCTAACGGCCTTTTATCTTTTGCCTTAAGGGGAGGTTTCGAGCTCTCAGTAGGGCATTTGTTAGAGAGATGGTCATTTGATGAATAGAGCTAACATAATAGCATAGATTTCTTAAATTCTAATGGCTAGGACCAAGAACCCTGATGAGACTTTAGGTTGATGGAGACAGGAAGTATTAAGCCGAGAACAATACCCACACAAAACCATGCGTAAATCATTCACGGTCTGTGCTTGCTGATAGCATCAAAGAAAATAAACTAACCAAATCAGTTGGCAATTCCAGCAATGATCTCTTCATCCCAAAACTCCATGGGTAGTCCGGCGAACCCAAGTCAGTATAGCACCAGACAGGTAGGAATCTAGCTTAAATCCAGGACACCATTTACAAAGAAGAAGTTCCTACTTACCCCAGGGGCCTGAAGAGAGGATAAGAGCACAATCCTTCTTCAGAAAGAATGAGAAATAGAATGTACTTTTAGGAAGCGTCGGAACAGACACACTTCCCTTGATGGCCCATCTGGCTGCTACCCATTTGCGCACAGAAGCAATCTTTGGGCAACTCTTCATAACTTAACCACCAAGGTGTTCTCCATTTTTTTTAAAGAAATATTTAGGGAGGAATGCTTAATATGCACATTGTCAAATCTTTCAATTGACACTCCATCCATTGGCGTAAATTTTCCACTACCGAATGCATCCTTCCAACACCACTAGGGAGGAATACTAGACACTGATGCAGGAGAGGACCTAATCCCAATAGCATCCCCGCCAACAAATTTTCCAAGTGGCAAGGTAGAGCCAGAGGAGGACCCACCCACACCGCAGTGACATACATCCTCCTGAATCTCAGGAAAAAGACAGTGTCTGCATGAAATCTTACAAACACCTGCAAAGGGTTCAAAACCACACATTCAAATAGCAGCAAACTTGTTGTATCATCCTTTCCATTCTGCTCCTACTCCTCACTAGACCACTCCTCGCTAGTCTGCTCCCACCCACCGCTCATTTCAAACAAAATCTTTAAAAAAAATAGATATGTTGGGTGGAAGAGATATTAATAGAAAAACTCCTTGGAGTATAAAATATTGAGGAGAGGAAGCAATAAATTCTATCAGCATTATGAAAGAAAATGACTTACTAATACTAATATCTATATGATCTTAAGTATATCATATCGAAACTTAGGTGCTAAGCGAAAAAATTACTTGATATTATTATGTCACATTATAATCAAGATGAAAATGTCATGTTACTATGGATGATAATTTAAGGAACAGATAGAATGGGTTAACCACATTGAATTCATGCAATTCATCAAGTTCTTTATGATGTATCAACGTCACAATATTGTCCCCTGTTATGACTAGCACCAACTGGAGTCATATCTTTTAATGTTGACATAATTCATTCAACTCCAAAAATTCTTCTTACATTTTTTGTCAAATTAGAAGGCATAAGGATCATGAGTTTCTAAGAATAAATTTAACGTATTAAAAACATATTGATTGATGAAATGGGTATTATTAGAAAAAATATACTACAAAATATTGATTCAAGACTACGTCAAGCTTTTCCTAAAATTTCAACATGCGTTTCAAAGGAAGATCAATCATCTTGGTAGAAGATTTGGGACAACTACAACATGTTAGTGAAAAACCACCGTATGATAGTATTGTACATGAAAATTATTAGGGGAAGAGTTTAATTTAATTTTTACTTTATATAAGGTATTTAGACAAGAAACTGAAAGTGAAGACAATCAAAGATTTTGCCAATTACTCACAAATATTAGAGATGCACGTCCAAGTATAGATGATAGGAAACTATGGATGACAAGAATAGCTGTTTCATTATATCCAATAGTTAAGGAGTTTGATAATAATATACATCTATTTTTAACAAATTATCATTTACATAACCATAATAGAAAATATTATATTCATTAAGAAGACAGATAGCCCATAGCATTACAAGTAAAGAAGGTAGAAATAATTTAGCAGGAGATCATAATAATGAATTAGATGTTGAATTATTAATTGCTAAGAATGTAATAGTCATGTTGACATCTAATTTATGGATAGAAGTAGGTCTTATGGATGGAGCTCTAATATACATTTGAAATATCATATACAAACCTAGAAGTGCCCCAAAACATCTGCCAACATATGTTATGGTTGAATTTGATAATTACTTTGGAATTTCATTCAAAGATGTGTCTCCAAATTTAATTCTAATTTCACGAATACAAAGGGGGTGCACATGTCAATTTCCATTATGATTGTCTTAGGCACTAACAATCTAGAAATGACAAGGATTGACTATTTCCAAGGCAATAATTGATATAGGACAAAGGGAAAGGGTAGGACTAACATTTGTTTCTCTATCATCCATTAAGTCCTTGGATAGAATGAGAATCTCACCACCATTTTCATATGGTCGTATGAAAAATGAAGATAGGATAGCAACTAGCCAAAAGAAAATTAGAGAAAGAAATAATCAAATCTTTGGAAACATAATAAATTTTATTTCATGTAATGTATACATTATTCAAGATAATTCTTCTATTAAAATTTAATTACTTAAAAATGAGATTAAATATTTGGTATAAAAGATGATATGTCTCATTCATTATTAATTCCTATTGTATATTTGAATGAATGTGGTAGACACGATTTGTAAAGCATAATAATACATTCTTCAAATTAAAAAATGATAATAAATTAATTCTTTACATAATGCGGATGCTATTAGCTTACATATCTTAAATACGCCAATCTAAAAGGCACCAAGAGATATCCATCTCCGGGTCCTTTTTTATTCACAATAACAATTTAAATACAGGTGCGTCAAGAATAGTATATCTTAGCATCTTTTAGATAGGTGTGTTTCATATATCTGAGCTAGTTTAATCTAGCAACGATGACACAAATGAAAGAATACGAGTTAACTAAATTGTTTATGGAGTCAACTAGAAGAGGTGGAGAAGATGACTTGACTAATTATGGAAGATTATTATTTCAAACTCATTAATTTATGAGGAGGTAGAAAAATTCCTTTTTTTAAAAAATTTTCATCAGTTCACATTAAATAAATAATAAATTAATATTTTAATTAATTAATAATAGATAATGGTAATAAATGAGATAAATAATGATTAATAAATGTTAAGTTTAAGAACCTTTATAAGTTAGTTGTTACTTTTAAAAAGAAAAATTGTAAAATGTAAAAAATAAATGATATGATTATAAATAATGATAAATGACTCATTAATGATATGATAAAGATAATATGATAATTATAATATGGATGTTTATAAAAATACTCCACAATATCTACACTACACATGAATGAATTTTTTTTTTAAATTATGTGATTTTCTCAATAAAACCCAAACGATGCACCTAAATATGTAGAGATTCTTTAAAGTCCAAGGTGAGATCTGATTCTCCACAAACGTATATGTAAGCAAGCCAAAAGTAAGTTTACAGATGGCATATAAACTAGACATGATTTGCCCTAGTAAGGCCCACACTTAAAAAAAGGAATTCTGGAAACTCCTCCTAGATAAAAACATTAACTCTGGTTTTTCAACTTCGAAGTTATTGCTCTAACAAGATAAAATCCACGAACTGTTCCTCATGAACAATCCATTGGGTCTAGTGAAAAGCATGGTATTCTGACAAGGGTTATTAAAAGAAAACAAAAGAATTTCTTGACCATGGTTCTTAACGGCAAAGAGTTTAATACCACGAAGCTACAAGGAGTGCTTCACCCAAGGAAGTAAGGATTCCTCACATGGGATACAGCCGTCACAATAACCTGCAATCTCACTTACCACAGATTGAACAAAATCAACCTCTAAGATGTTCCCTTGTTTTAAACCATCTGGATAAATTTCCAAGTGTGCCCAGGAGTCAATTTCGCCGCAAAATTAAAGAACAGCTTCAGGGAGAATGATGCTAAACATTTATAAAACCCTGGGCCACCATAATGGCGTTAGTAAAATTACAATGAATGCATGAAACTTTGAGAAAGTAGGACAGAATTAGTGTGAAGAAATGAGAGGGGCCGAACTACAAACCTTAGAACGTACGACAGATCATAGATATCTCATACAACAGTTCATTCAATTTTAACAAATATTGTAAATTGAGTGGGTTTAATCTTGGAATTAAATGTGTTTCAGTTGTAGTAGTATACTGATGGCTGACCTTCCGAAAGGCTTAATGCTTCACCTCTCTAAACATCACCTAATTGAATACTAAATGTACTCTTCATTCTCATAAAAAATGGTTTCTTATCTACCACTACTCATGAACCATGGATCAATGAGTTTAATTCTAAAAACTATAAAAATAAATCCTACTAACAATATCATAAATTAGAATCAACATAATATCAAGAGAAAAGATCTTTCTGCCATAACAAATAGTCACCCTCTAAGAGTAAATTTTTAAAGGAATTTTAAGCTAATCACCTAACTGCAACATTATTTTGTTTATCAAATTAGACGGAAAAAAATAAAATAATAACATAAATTCAAAGGAAAATTAGCAACATAACCACAAAACAAAAATCTTTATGTAGCTGTTTATTGCAATCTACAGTTTGAAACTGGACATTTAATTTCTATACAGAATCTTTACATAAATGATAATACCATTTAAAACTCAGAGGAGATTATTCTTTTGGGCATGGTATATTTACACTACTACTGCTTTAATACGGACTACTTTAGTCCTTTGGTACATACTCAAACAGATGAAACTCGTTGGATTCTATGTCGCATTTCTGGAAGTTGATCCCATGGATTAATCACCATTTTCTCATAAGTTAACTATAAGTGAAATCTAGGTGAAGACGCTGATTTGAAAATTTACTAACGCCAGCTAATTTTTGTATAACAACTAATCTCCACAAAAACCACTTTCTAAATCTTCGAGCTACGCACAATTTGAAATAGAAATATCGATTATTCGAACCTATTTTCATGGGATTTTTCAGATTCATATGTCCTTTTTCTCCTCTGATATTCTGTATGAAGAGGAAGATGTAGAATAGGGAGTGACGTAGCGTCCTGACTCAACGTTGAGAGGAAAGTTGAGAATGGCCCTGGAACCGCGAATTTGGAAAGCGGCACGGTCATATGCCGCTGCAGCAGCTTCAGCTGTATCAAAGGTGCCAAGCCACAGTCTGGAACCCTTCTTCTTAGGGTTTCGAATCTCCGCAGCAAATTTCCGGCGAGCCTTAACCAACCTCACTCCCCTGTAATGCCTTTTCCGCTCCTTCACAACTACAATACTTGAAGAGGAATTCATCCTCTCGTCGGAAAATTCATCCCCAAGCAAGTAATGTGCAATTGAATTCAAAATACGGGCTTCGTCGGCCGTTAGTGTGCCCATAATGGCTACCGCTCTTCTTTTTCTTCTACAAAATATTTTAATGTACAGCTGAGGTCTATCTTCACAGCTAGAATGTTCTATTAAAGAATAGATTTGACTATGATCTCAGGGTATATTACCCATTCACATTACATTCCCAAATAGGGTTTGTTCAACGAACACTGTATTTTAACCCATTTCACAAGGCTGGAACTGAGGATAGTTATACTGGTAAAAGTGTGTTTGGTGTAGATTCAGTGCATTTGGGCACTTACAATGCTTTCAAAGGAAAACAAATTTTTGTTTACAAAGTTTCATCAGATTTATCTGTTTGTCAAAGTTAAGGTAATTGTCATATTCAGTTTTAAAGTCCTGATAAGAAAAAATCAATTGTTTATAAATTATCAAAGCCTATTCATTCGGATAGAATATTAATATACAGTTTTCAACCAGAATGATTACCTTTGACAATGCCTTATATATTTAATTATATAATGTATCGAACTTAATGTTTTATTGGGTTAGAAATTTTAAAGTCATAAATAAAATTATAAAAAATGAAAAATATATTTTAGTTTTAGAATTATTAAATATAATGTGTAAGTGATATATGGTCTATAAGTTAATATCTATAATATTAGAATTATGTATTATTATAATCTATCAAAAAAAAATTTAAAAACAGAAAGATAAAAAGTCAGATAGTTTGGTTTCCTTCCCCATAATTACCACCATATCAATTTTTATTATTGCTATGTGACTTCAAGTAGGTTAAATCTCATAGACTTATTTTCTTACTGAATATCTAGAAGAAAAAGAAAAGATGATTGATAGATGTGAATGTTTATATTTATAGTAAGAAGGGGCCCATATAACATCATAGCATAATGATGGATACCAAGAATATTTGGAAGCATGAGCAAATTGTGTAGTGACTTGTCTAATTTGTCTACACAAGGTACATTGATCCCTTCTCTATGATGGTACAAAGTTACACCCTATCTAGTTGCACCTTCTCAAGTAAAATAGGAATATGTAAATCAATATTAGACATCATTTATATTTTGTTAGTCATACAAAATGAAATGTTTAGATATTTGTCACTAAAATAATGTATTCTATTTATCACTACATAACTGAAACAATGTGCACATAAAAATATTATTCCAACTACGTATTATTGGTGGTTGAATTCTTGATAAGAAGTTCTATATTTCATTTCAAAAAATTAGATTGAAAGGGGCTAAAAGGTTTCAAGTCATTTTAAGCACTTAAAAAAAAGAAAAATAAGACTGCTAAATTGACTTTGGTTAGTTATGTTGGAAATTTGAGTGGTGTTGTCATTGATTTGTGTTTTCATTGATGTCAAGCTTTTCTAGTGTTGTCATTAATGTCATAGTGTGTGATAATGAAGAAGAAGTGAAGAAGAAGTTGGAGCTATTCAATTGTGTGGATGTAGTATATGGTTTAGAAATGAGTGGCCATCTCTTGCTATAATGTCTGGTGGTGGCTTGTTTCTGGAATGTAATAGTAGCAAAAGTTGCAATATGCAAGAAAGAGTATTTAAAAGTCCTTGTGGAAGAATGTTCGACATTCCTTTGGTTTTTGAAGATTATGGCTTGTAGTTCTAGATATCATGTCTACATTTTGTGGATGTTGCATTATTATGTTGTCAGGTCCTCAATTGCTCAGATAGTAAAAATTGGATATTGCACTTTGCTCACAATGAACTTGTCTATCAAGTTTTGTCTGAGGAATCCTCAACATTTCTTTTCTATGTTGTTTGATGTGTTGTATCTTAGAGGACATGTTTATATGGTTCATGCAATGTTCCAATTCATATCTTAGGTGTTGGTTTGATTAGCAACTGAAGTCTTTTTGGTTTGTGGTTTGACAGTTCAATTGTGTTGGTCTATGGTCGACTCACTTAGTTTATCTTATTTGTATCGTACTCTTTTGGTCCAGATGTGAATTAGAGGTTGAGTTAGAAGGTTGATATGGGTCTTATCATAGCGTGTGTAGATGCACATTGAGTAATTTACCAATATTAGTTTTTGGTCGAGTGGTTAATTATCCTTATTGATTTTTGACATGTTACATTAGATGCCAACTTTGGATGATGTGCTAGTATGCATGGTTCATAGAAATTGACTTATTAAGATTCATTGTGATTCATTTAGGTCTCCTTTATCTCTCAAAGTGGACCACATTGTGTAGAGTTGCGTGTGGTGGCTAACGTTTTGTAATTTATGTATATTATGTCTTTTGCCGACCTAGTTGAGGCTTTCAATGAATAAGCTAGTATAAACGGAAGTATGAATGTGTGAATTGAGGTGTGAATTAATATTAAATATATGTGAATGATATACAAGTGAATGTGAAGAAGGAAAAATAGGAATTTTAATTTGTGATGATCTGTAATGATCATATCTTTAGTGTGGTAGTCTTGTAAGATAGTTAAAAAGGTGAGCTATGTTTGCCCTGATATTGTTTGCTTGATATAGTGGTTCAAGGATAATTTCATGATCAAGAGATATTGTTAATTTTAATAAATCATTTTACATACTTGTTGGAAGATAGTGAGTCCGTTTGGTGGCTTTTGCAATCTTTGTATCTTGCATTAGGTAAATGCACCTAAGTAATGTAAGTCCTTTGTGTCTTGTGATAAGATATTTGTGTCTCAGTAATGTAAGGCCCTTGTATCTTGCTTGATGGTTGTGTCCTTAGTTCTACAAGTCCAATCAAGTGGAGTGAGATACCTTGGACTTGATCGTAAACCATTGTAATTAGTTATTCATATTGTGAGTGTGATTTTCACTATGGTTTTTCACTTGCTGAATTTTCCATATAAATCCAGTGTTCTTATGTATATTATTCTTTATGACTTCATGTTTCATAATTATAGAGATAAAAATATATTTAAGGTTTAATGGATTATAAATAAGTTGCTTTCTCTAAGATAACCTTAACCACTTGAGGACGGTCCCAGATGGTACAAGAGATCAATTTCAAGGTACCAAAGTTTCAAGGAATAAATTATTTTACTTGGAACTCATGAATAGCATATCATTTGAATTCTTTGCCACTTGAAATATGGGATATTATTATGTTTGGTTATACTACTCCAAATCATGGTGTTGCTAATCTAGGTGAGGTCAAGAATTGTAAAAATAATTTCAAGGCAAGCAATATTCTTATTAGTGGTTTGAGTGACTCAAATTTCTTCAAGGTCATTGGATCCAAAACTATAGAGCAATTTTGGCATAAGTTGAGCAATTTTTATGAAGGAGATAAGAAGTCCAAGCAACTCAAGTTCAAAAATAAAAAGTATACATCTGAGACACTAAGGATGTCTAAAGATGAGAACAATAAAGGCTAACTAGACAGAGAAAATGAGATTGTAAATAAAATAAGAGATTTAGAGCACAATTGAAGGAAAAATAAGTTATGAGAAAATTAATTAGAACACTAACTAGATCTTACAAACCTGAGTTGTATGCTATTTAAGAAAGTCATAACATGGATACATATAACATGGCCTTTGAGATTTTATAGTCCGAGGAGCTACACAACGACGAGAAGGAAGTTGCATTCCATGCCACCAAGAAGAATGAAGAGCTACTTGAAATAAGGAATGATATGGATGATTTTGAAGTGAACTTGGTGAGGAGATTAAACAAAGGATCTGGAAAATATAAAGGTAAGTTTCCCTTCAAATATTTTAATTGTACAATAATTGGTCATTATGCTGCTAGATGCATTTTTAGGGAAGATAACTATAAGAGATCAGACGATGATAATAAGAGAAAGTATAATTATAAGAGATATGACAAAAACAAAAAGAGTGGATGATAGAGGAAAACCTATAAGGATTTTTTGTTCAATATACACTTACTCATTGAAATATGATGATGGTGATGACTCAAATGAAGAATCATTTTTTTTATCCATAGAAAAGGAGAATGATGAAAGGTCTTGTAATCCACATATTGAGAAGCATAGTGAAATAGCAATGACTATGAAGTTTGCATTGTATGCAAAAGTGGAACCTAAAGATTCGATAATTGATTTTGGATGCTCAAATCATATGATAGGAGACAAAAGGAAGTTCATAAAATTTGAAAAATATGATGGTGGATCAGTGAATTTTTCCGGTGAGGAGGCTACACCTCTTTGTATTAAAGGAACCATATCAATTGATGGTAATCATATGACAAATGGTGTTTATTATGTTAAATGTTTGAGACATAATATTTTGAGTGTGATCTAGATGTGCAATAAAGGTCTCTGGAAGTCTATATTTCATGGATCCAAAAGTGAGATTAGAAAAGGAGGTTCCAAAAGATTAGTTGCATAAACCATAAGAACAAATGACAATATCTACTATGTGGAGGAAAACAATAGAAATGGTTCTTTGTTGGCACACAGCAGTGAATGTTCATTATAACATAAATATTGGGACATGTTAACTTTGACAACATGGTGAAGATTAGTTTTAATAATGATGTGAGATATTTACAAAATATTATCAAATGTGCTAATATAGTGTGAAAGGAGTGTTATATGGGAAAAAAAACAAGGAATGGATTCAAGAACGGGTATTCTACCACAAGACCTTTGGAGTTGATTCATACTAACCTATGCAGACTTACAAGGACAAGAGGGTTGAATGGTGAAAGGTATTTGTGTTTCTCATTGATGATTATTCTATAATGACATCACTTACTTTCTTGAAAGAGAAGTTTGAAGCATTAAATAGATTTAAGGTATTCAAATTTATGGTTAATCAAATAGATGTTAAAATTAAGTGTTTGAGGTCTGATAGTGGAGGACATTTTATATCAAATGAATTTAGTATATTTTGTGAAGAACATGGTATTAGACGGTAATTATTTGCACCTAGGAATCCTTAGTAGAATGGAGTTGTTGAGAGGAATACTAGCACTGCTATGGAGATGTCTAGAACTAAGTTGAAAGATGGTAATTTGTTTAATGTGTATTGGAAAGAAGCTATGCATACTACTATATATATTATTAATAGGGTACAAGTAAGAGTGAATCATACAAATAATACTTATGAGCTATGGCATGGAAGATCACCTACTATGAAATATTTCAAAATATTTGGAAGTAAGTGCTATATAAGAAGAGATAAGGAAGACTTGGGAAAGTTTGATGCAAGATCAGATGAAGGAATATTATTGGGATACTCTACAAAGAGAAAAGAATATTGACAATATAACAAGAGGCTAAAGAATATTGTGAAAACTATGAATGTCATAGTGAGTGAAGAATACAATATTATTGTACCTAAACTTAAAGTTGAGATAGAGGATACCCATATTTATGAAGAAGAAAAGGATGTTATGGGATAAAAAGAAGAGAAGGAACCTAAAAAACCACCTCAAACAACTACAAAGTTTGTGTGGAAGAACCATTCATAAGATTAGATCAATGGAGACAAAGAAAAAGAACTTCAAATAGGAAGAAGACTTGTTGAGACTAGTGAACAAGAAGATTTTAGTTTCATATCTTAGTTGTAGCATAAAACTTTTTTATAAGCTATAAAAGATGAATATTGGATTGAAAAAATGGAAGTGGAGATAAATTAGACAGAAAAGAATCACACAAGGGAATTGGTATTGAAACCAGTGGATAACAATGTGATAAGAACAAAGTGGGTGTTATTGAATAAGGTAAATGAAGATGGAGAAGTCACAATGAACAAGCCAAGACTAGTTTGTAAATGTTATTTATAAGTTGAGGGTAGACTTTTGATGATACTTTTTCTTGAGTATCTAGGATGGAAGGTATAAGGATATTTGTTGCATTTGTTACGCATAATAACTTTAAGGTTAAATATCAAATGGATGTTAAGTTACTATTCTTGAATGGAGAACTTGAAGAATAAGTGTGCAAAAAACAACTAGATGGGTTTAAGTTGTTAATAGATTTCAATATGGTTTGTATCTTGAAGAGGGCACTATATGGACTCAAGTAAGCTCTTAGAACCTAGTAGACAAGGTTTGATAAGTATTTGTTGCAACATAATTTCAAGAAAGGTACAATAGTTAATAATCTTTATTTAAAATTTGAAGGTGATAAACTATTAATAGTTATTGTGTATGTTGACGATATCATTTTTAGATGGGATGATAGTTTTTATAAGAGATTTCCAAAAGAAATGTAGAAAGAATTTGGGATGTTAATGATTGGTGAGTTATCATTCTTCCTTGTCCTTCAAGTGACATGGTCAGAAAATGGTATTTTCATTTCTTAGACCAAGTATATCAAGGAGATGTTGAAGAAGTTTGGTATGGAGAATTGTAAACCAGATGGAACTCATATGGATACTAGAGTTGCAAGTTTAGTAAGGATGACATCTAGATCTCCAAAAGCTAGTCAAAAATAATATAGGTCTATGATTGGAGGATTGCTATACTTGATTGATTTGGGACTAAGAAATATTATGAGAAAGCAATGAAAGGGGTATTCATATTTTTAAAAGTGAATCTAGGTTTTTCTTTATAGTATAAGAATAAGTGTTGATGTTGTTGTTGTGACCACTAGGGTTTGAACTCCCCGCTACACCATTTTGATCAAAATCTTATGCCTTTATTGATCCAATATTCTCACAATTTTGAGCCTTAAAATTTTAATACGAGTATGAGGTCCCCTATTTTTTATCTCAGCAGTTCATAGATCCAAGTTGAAAGTATTTCATGTTGATGTTGAGCATGTGTCATGTGAGCATCACCAGCCATAGTAAAAAAAAATTCCAACGTTGGGAAAGATTGACAAAAATGGAACATAATTTAGCACTAAAATCTAAGGGGAGGTCACATCCATCCCTAATAAATCATGAATTTGAGATCTATCAAATTTGTGAGGCATTATTACAGAGGAGGATATCATCTCTACCTCTAATATTAGAGGTAATGAAAAATATACAATCATTGGAAATCAAAGAACACACATGCTTCAAGAGATATTGCATATTACTCTAGACCTAAATGTTATGAACATAAGAGTAAAAATAAGCCAACCTCTCCACTCACATTTTTTCTTCCATGAAGGCATGTATGAGTCTAATAAACTATATGCTTATCATACTTAAGTGAGATTCATCAATGATGTCAGATAAAAACTAGTTAGGGGTGGCTTGAATATTCAAAGTCATCATGGTCTTTCTAGAGTCTTCTTCAATAATCACCTTGGTGTAACCTTTATCTTTTTGCAAGAAACTAACATAGTGAGTGGATTCCACCTTAGCATAATTATATGATTGGACCCCAAAATTTATAGTATAGGTAAATAGCATCTTACCTTTCTCATCCCTTACGATGACTCCCCTCCTACCAACCAGTGTTAGAGGGCCCATTAGGCATAAATGAATTACTAACCCTATATATTTCAACCTATCATGAGGTAGATGGAATTCGATACATAATGTATACTAGGGTATCTCTATTCCAAACAAGTTCTCACAAATATAACATAAAATTATTTACTGCTTACATACCGACTCAAGCATTAGTTACTAACGGTATTTCATTCCTCCCTTATTATTAGTTGCTCAATATTTTTAAATTATTATAAGTAAGTGATAAATATTCTGGTGCATGAACTTAAGAAATATGTTAATATATTTGTAGCCAAATGTTATATATATTAAATGAAAAAGGGAAAAATCTCAAATCCATGGGATGTTTGTAGACATTTCCTATTCTAGATAGTTATCGGACTAATATGTCTATAAATTTCATTATGGCAATTCCATTCTGAGCACATAAATAGTTTATTTCTTTTGAGGTTGATCACTGAATCTTATATATCCATTCATATATATTGTCTCTTCTTTAAACTATGGATATAGTTGCTCAACATTTCATGGATTTGAAATGGTTTTCCAAAGTTCAAAAAGAAAAGCATTATGTTTCTCACTTTATATATTTTTTGTTTATTTTATTTTATTTTATATGTTCATTTAAATGGAAAATGAAATCTAGATTCAACTAAAAAAGTATTCTTGAGGATCTCTCTTTAGAAAAAAAAATCCCTTGGCTAGGGTGTGAACACTACACCATTCACCATGCTTGAGGACATTTTTTGATTGAGTAAATTGTTGCACATAAAAGCTACACTGATAGGCTGAATTTATAGAATGGCAAGGCCTCCCAAACCACCAATAAAGGTTCCCAAAGAAGACTCTTCATTATTCATGACCACAACCCTTGAAATGCCTACATGAAAGTAAAAAAGATGTCAATTTAGCTTCCAATACCTTCCTTCTAACATGGACACCTATACTTGCAAGATAAACATTACATTAAATATAATAAATGACTGGAAACTAATAGACACATGTTGCCTCTTCCATACTCCCAATGTTCAATCTATAGGTCACTCTGTCTCCACTTTCTTATCATTAAATAATTTATTCTATAGATCCATAAGTGGGGAAATTAATATTAAATATTTGTATTTACAACCCACTTTTATTGCTACTAGTGTAACCCATCACCACTTATGATTGTATTACAAACAATAGTTAGAATAAAATATTACAAATTATTTTCCCAACACATCCTAAGTGACTTGGGACACTTTCCAAGGATTTTGGAACCATGTCATAGGATTTACAAAGTAGGTGGCACCTTAATCCTAACATTCTTCCACTTGACATCATAAATTGGAAATACACCCATAGGAATAACAAACAAGAGAAAACCATCCCTTAGACATCCATGTATCATCTAAATCTTCACCATGATTTCATGCTCCAACAAGGCATCTACAAAAGAAACCATGACAACCACCATTAGGAAACAAACTCCTCACATCCTACAAAATGCCTCATATGGAAGAAAAAAGGAACATGCTAAGGTGGACCATGACATCTATCACTGAAACCCACACCAATCTCTACATGAATGCAAGAATAAAATTTTAATGATAACAAAGGTTCTAAGTAATTTCTTTACTCATACCACTTGGAATAAAAACCACAACAAATTGCAATTCATCAAATCTAACCATACCTTAAACCAAAGCATACCAACATAGGTAAAACTTCATTCCCTTAATATATCAACCCTAAATCTATAATCAAGTCTCTATATATCCAACCTCCTATCTCAAAGAAATATACAAAAGAATAAATAACCATTTATGAGGCCCACTAACAACTTTTGGATCACCACTTAAACAATCTCGTAGATATACAATCCACATTTGAGTCATCCCACTACAATCAATAGGTTTTACACACCTATAAATTATATAAATCCTAAATATAAATTCAATGAAACATGGAAACTCATTATCACATCAATAATCAGCAAAGTAAGATATCATAGAGAATAAATAGACATATATCTAGAAACTCCCACTACACGAGCAATGTCAAATCTAAAAAATATCAAGGCATACTAATTCTAGCTATATTACTTCACATAGAATATGTGGCTATTTCCTCTATCACATAGTCTTAAGGGAACATACATGATCTACAAATCTTGCAACCAAGAAAGGTGTAATGCTTGTCTCACCATCTATCTCCATAGATCTCTCAATTTATTCACACTCAACCATGTGTATACAAACATCTAGGAAGAAAAACAAGAACAAAGAGAAATCAAACCATATCCTTGTCCCACACTAACATGTACCAAGACATTTAATGTAAGATATCCTTCATTGTTCCTATACTAAAAGTATATCAACACCTAACATTCAATTGAATGGCAACAATATATGTAAACCTCTCATACCAATGGTAGATCCAATATACCATCCATTCTTAGAAATAAGGAAATTATACCCAAATCCACAAACCATTTCTTGTACCTCTCCAAATAAGTCCTTAAAATTATATCCATAGATTAATGCCAACAATAAGGAGAACAATGAAAATCTATAAAACCATGCATCTTATTCTCAACAAATCCTCAGAACTTCTATATTCAATATTTTTTCACTTGAGAAAAAAAATATACAAAATAAATAATACATCTAATAACCAGGTGGACAATCCCTCTGAGATCATTCACCAACTGAGTAGACCAAGAGTGGGAAATAAGGTTGTTATGTTCTCACAACACCAAGCAATACAACTTATAATAAATGACAATATTTTTTTCACGTCCATGATGGCTTCACATCTATAACCAAGTATACGATCCTTGGTCCTACTAAAATCCCCATCAAACAATCACCATCTCAACACATGAAAGAAACAACATGAGATCTCATAGCCTCACCCAAGTCTCTCTAGTCTCCATGAGCATAAATCAATCAATCCATGCTAAATATAAATGCAATCATAAAAAGCCATGAGGCTCCAAGAAAAAGATTAATACTCAAAACCAAAGAGAAACAACAATAGCTCAACAAAGACTCAAGAGTCCTCTATGGCACCAAGATGTCACCATACTCATCATCATAAAATGATGAATCCACATCATTTCCAAAAATCCCACTAAAATGTGTAACCAAGATCTTCAAGATCCATGACAATCATCTCCTTATTGAAGATCCTCCATGGACCCAACACAATCAAAGAACTCAACCAAGATCTCCCAAAAGGAAGAGTCAAACCATGATCTTCAAACCAAAAAGATACAACCTCACATTCTTTTTCAATAGAACCAAAGATGTCAAACTCTCACCGCAATCTTAAGGTAAAATCTAATATCTCCACATGACACCAATACTCACTACAAAAGGTCATCCATCTTGTAATAAATGATTTTCCATTGCTCATAGGAAACACTATAACCACAACAACTTAGAACCAAAATATTGAAACAAAGAAGATAGAGAAAATTATGTGATTGCATAAAACTACCACTAAAAATGATATCAAGGAATATATTGAATCATGAACAAAATCATTACCAAAACTCTATTGAAAATTAATAGCTTCTCATACACAAAAATCTACTGCTAGGATTAAATTGATCAACTATATCAGATACTCCAAATAATCATTTTCTCACTACATTAAAAATAAAAATGTAATAATGGTGATCAACAACAAGGGCCTACCAAATTGAATCCTCATTAGATAATCTCTAAGATCAACTGATAGACTTATAAATCACTAAGAGCGGGGTGAATTAGTGATAGAAAAAACAATAACACTTTAATCCCAGATTGGTAAAAACATTTAACTAGTTTACTTATGACTTTGCATGCAATCCAAAATGTTATAAAAGTATTCAGAATAAGTAAACCATTCACCATAACACAAGTATTTATATATGCAAAATCCAACTAGCAAAAACCACGGTGAGATGGAACTCACAAGTTAACTATCCACATAAATAGGTAATTGACTGGTTAAGGTCTACAAATACTCTATTAGGAGTAGATCCTGTTAAAGATCTCAAGCCTTGTTAGGAGCTATGCCTAGTTAAAAGTAACCTTAGTGGAGGATTTAGATCCAAGTTAATGAATCATCTTGTTAGAGGATTTCTACAATGAAGCTTGTTAGAGATTACCTTGTTAGGGGATTTAACTATTGTAGTGTTTAGAAAACAACAGGTGGTATGATCTAGGAATAGCACATCTTGCTTATTTAGATCCTCTTCTGCTCACTCATTATTGCATCACTGACATACTTTGCAACTCCTTCAAAAAGTCACATCAACTCCAACTCATAACATTACTTGTATCTTTCATTATGAAATAACTCATCATAATGTCTTTTTATAGACATTATATCTCATGTTGGCTCAAGAACCTTAACACAATTTCCTAGGTTCAGTGAATCTAGACAATCTTCATTAACACAACATAGGTCTCCGCCAAAGTGTCAATTGGTGGTAACACATCACGATTGGTGATAACTCATCACACAAACTGGTGAACCAGTTGGAACACCGATATTGGTTGAGTGTTGACCATATCAAACTCACAGACTGATTGTCTTCATGCGCCTCCTTGTCTCTATCCGTTGTATCTCAAATTGGTAACCAATGGAATTGACCAAAAGTGATTGTCTTAACTGCATATATCAGTTGTCTACATATATCGGTTTAGACACCTTCATACTGGTTGAACTTACTCTATACATATGATATCAATTTACAATACAAAGACTTAATAGCAGTACCGGTTTGTCCTAACTGGTATACAAAGATGACTATGACAATAAAAATCTATGTGGGCCGTCAATGACAACACATAAAGTCATCAGATACAAAAATCATCATCATTCCAACATTCTTCCCTTTTGGCATTAATGACAATAGTTAATTTTTTTTTTCACAACTAAGTTTGCTTACAAAACTATACAGACTCCCCCTTAACAATACATACAAAATTTTCACTCACACACATATTTTTACTCCCCCTTTGACAACAATGCCAAATAGAAAAGTAAAATACATACATTACATCAAAATTTGTCATCAAAAACTGCATATATAAATATAAAAGTTTTTACAGTCTTAACAATGCAATTCTTGAGAAAATGTCAATGAAATGAGACTTCAACTGTGCAAGATCATTATCCCATGTTTCCAACAGTGTCTGAGTGATCTCAACATGTGTTAAAATTTGTGTAGAAAATTATTCTATAGCATCAACAATGCTCATCTCCAGGGTAGCCATAAGTACTTCAGAATCCTTGTATTCCCTCTGTAAGATTTCAACCTTTGGAATCAACTGGTTCTTCAGCTCTTTCAAGGATCTTATCCGCTTCACTTGTTCAAAATCATAAACTTCTAATAGGTGTTGTAAGACATCAATAGATTTACCAAAATTCAAAGCAGAATTATATACTGGTATATATGCATCACTTATTCTCTCAAGTTCCTTCTTTGTATCTTCTCTCTTTTTCTTCAAATCTGAACAAAATAGTGATACTTTAGATATAGTAGCTAAAATTTTACCTCCAATTTATATACCTATTCTCAAAAGATCTTTATTCACTGATAAAGCAACCTTTGCTTTATCAATTTGTATAATTAAAATTGCACTCTATTTTTCTTCCTATAATATTTTTCTGTTAAGGCGTGAGCTACCTCTTCAAGTGATTTTAGTTGTTCACTAGCATCAACAACTAACTATCAAAGCTTAGAAATAGGGATAGATAATTTATCTATAACACTCTCTAGTAGGAGACTTGACAAAATGTCAATAGCAGTCTAAATAATCTATGCTTCTTTTCTTTGCTCTTTCAACCTCTTCTTTTGTGCTCTAGATTGCATAACAATAGGAATATCCATTAGTTCAGATGAACTCAAATTGTCCATATCTATAAGAACTTTTATGATGATTGAGTCATCATCATCATCAGCTATTGTTTTCTCCCTCTTTTCTGTTTTCTCCTCTTCATCCTTTTCCTCTTCAGCCTTCCTCTCTGGTTTCTCTTTCTCTTTCTCTATCTTTGTTTGTTCCTCTTGTGTTGTTCAAGTGACCGGTGGTAGTTGACTTTCAACAATGTGACCCTTTACCGGTGGTGTTTGTATGTCCACACTTTGTTCAGTAACCGGGGATTCCTCTGCTTTTTGTTCACCAACAACATTCGGTTCTTGTTCTTTATCTTTAACCGGTTCAGTGACATTATCGGTTGTATCAACAGTATCCTGAATTTCTTTAGTTTCATCCACAAATAATATGATAAGTGGAGAACATATGTCATCCTTATTCTTAATAGGGTAGACTACATCCAATGTAATAATGTCTTCGGTGTCTAGCTCCAGTTGAGCTCCAGTCTCAGTCTGATTAGTTTTATCACTATAGTCCTTCAATTTATCATTCATTCCCTGAATAGCTTTAGTTGCTCGATGAGTATCATTTTCAACTTCCTAAATTTTTCCTACCAATAGCTTCATTCTCCTTGATCTTGAATGAAATTGTCCTTTATATTTAGCAAGCATTGCTAATAATTCTTCACAAGATAACTCAGGAAAATATTGAACAAAAATTCTATCAATAATCTCTTGGTCTTGATCTATAATCAACTTCCATTTATTTTCAAGAATTAAAATTCAAGAATCAGAGATTTCCTTATGAATCTCATGTGGTAACCAGTTATTTTGACATAGGTATTGATTACTTCTTCTACCACTTCTTGTTTCTGATCTTCATCAAAAGAATCAAAATGTTCTTTTACATTACTAAATTGTTTTTTCTTTAATAGTTTCAAAGTCCTCTCAAAATGACTCACTGGCTTCCAAGATGCAACATCAATAGAAATATTTTGCTTAGGTATTTCCCCTACAGATTTAGATTTCTTACCAATTGCCTTTACATTCTTCTCCCCCTCCTCTGACTCAGTTCCCTCGGATTCTACTTGAAGGATGATCTCTTCCTTGTGGCAATAGGCTTCTTTGCATATACCTTAGGGATTGGTTCCTTCTTGATTTGAACACTCCTAGTTACTCTTGTACTGGTAGATGTAGAAGCTCCTTGATCTTCTTTCTTCTTTTTCTCCTTCACACTAGTGGGTTGTGCAGGTGCAATCATTTCTTGATAAGTACCCAGTCTTTTCTTCTTAGTATCCTTAGGTGATGCACAGAGGTTGTTGGCATAACTGATCAGTAAGTCATAATTGACTTCATATCTCATTTCCTCCATTTCTTCTTCTCTCGGTTCAACAGCCTCCATAAGATAGAAATCACTGGTCATAGTAAAACAGATGTCTTTTTCAAAGTGTTTCACCACTTCATTTGATAACCTTAGTCTCATGCTCATCTTCTTCTAGAATTCATTGAAATGCCTATTCATGCCAATTGGAAATGTATTCTTCATAATCTTTATGCTATTCTTAATTTGTGTTGTAACAAGTGTATCCTTAGACCATTGTATATCACCAATTCTTGGAATAAAGTTTTGAAAGTATAAAAACAAACCAATCAAAAGTTACCCATATTTAAACTTTCGACTATTGTCCTTCTTTATTGATTCTAGATTCAACATTAGTTGACTTCACATCACCTCACATAGATCATAATCTACATCTTCTTTCATCATCTTGTAGGTGGCATGTATAGCAGCATATGGTACAGTGTTCATTCGAATGGAATGAAATATTTGGTAGCCAATAACCATTGTTGCAAACTTGACTCCTTCATCTACAATGTTATTGACAGATATAGCACGACTATCAGCAGTGGTCTTTGTCAACTCAATAATAGTCTCCTTCAAGATTTTCCTCAACTTAGGTACTTCACCGGTTTGGCAGAAACCAGTTACTGCATGAATAGGCTCCTTGGTTATATTATGAGACCTATCTAAGTACATTTTCCCTCCATGGACACGACCGAGGATAATCCTAACATGTTCTTCCTCAAAATCTCCAATAAAATAGACTACATTATGAAAACCCTTTTCATAAACCCTAGTGTGCTTGGGTTTGATCTTCCCATTCTTGTCACACAAATATTTCAACTAAGAATAGATTGCCAAAGATCCTAGATCCTCAATTTTATAATCTATATAACTTGACAAATCACCTTTAATAAAAACACCTTGGGGTACTTGAGATAATGCATTATAAGACTCTATCTTATCCGTCTCAATTAACTGCAAAGCTTCAGGAGTGATAAAAAGACTTTCTGCTGGCTTAGATGATGATGTGATTCTAAATAATCTTTATTAGAGAGAAATTGACAAAAATACCTTGTTCCCTTCACATTGCTAGGGTTTCTGATTTCTTTCTTGCTTGCACACCTGATTCGCCTTTCCTTAGCTTCAAATCAAATTCTACATTTTAATCCGTAACACAAATCCATTCTTAATCTGCTAACAATGCTCTATTTTGCTTTGCAAGTGCTCAATGATTTTTGAATGTAAATAGGGTAGAAATGACTTAGTGAAATTGCACAATATTAACTTTACTTACTGCATCAAATGTGCTACCGATAGGGTGACAAACCCTAATTACCACTTAACAAATTCGCCTTTACCAGTAGGTATACTAACCAGTTGAAAATCCTTTAGAAAACTGATAGATAACAATATCAAAATTCTCATATCCTAATTCAAAATGCAGAATTTACTTACTATACATTCTTCAAGGGGTCCAGAAATAGATTTACTGATATGCTCCCCTTAGGCTTGTTAAAAAGCTCAGTTTTCCTGTGTAGGATTCTCCACACTTGGTGAAGGATTTGATTCTTCCGATGGCTTGTCCTCATTTTTCTTCTTCCAAATCTTATTCATCTCACCTCTAGTCTCTTCAACATCAACCTTTGCTTTCCTTTTTGATTTGCATTGTGACTTACCACTTGTTTCTTCTTTGTTTTGTAAAACTTGGCAATGTGTCTCGGTTTGTGACAATGATAGGAGGGCATCCCAAATGCTCTCCAAGGTCTTGCATTACCTCTTCTAGTTCTTCTTCTGTAGCTCATAGCCACATGACCAAAGTTGTTGCAAATTTTGCAAGTCACATTGATTCTCTTTTCCATCTCATAAGGACAAAATTTATTAACATAGGGTCTTTGCCAATTTGTGTTCCTCCAATCGGTGATATTCCTTTTTGAGTCACCAATAGGTCTTGGATTCATGTGAGGTGCTAGATTGTTTGCTCCATATTTGCATTCAACTGATCTATGCTCATACATGTTGCAGTATAACAATAACCTTGAAATCTTCTAGGCACGTACCTACTATTAGGTTTATCACTAGTATTACCATCAGATTTGCTTCTACAAATATTAGCAGTATGTCCTGGTTTAAGACAGTTAAAGCAAAGAGGTTTCTAAGCTTTCTTATTGGTAGGCTTCTTAGCATTAGGAGCAGTTTTACCTTCATGCATGTCGCTCTTGGTACCAGAATATTCTCCCTTGTCAGATGTATTGTATCCTAACCCAGACGTATCACCTTTCATCCTTTGAGATTGGACCTGTTCATCCAACATAGAGGAGCTCTTGTTAAATTTATCAATCTTTTTATTGGCTTTTGTAAGCTCTTTGGTAAGATCTTCATTAAGCTTCATAAGAGTCTCTCTAAGAGACATTTCCATCTCAAGATCTACCTGTAATGCATCTTTGTCTTCTTTCTTCTCATGCCAATGTTCATGCAAATTTGCATTCTCTTGATTTATCTTAGAGATCCCATGATCTTTCTCTTTGATCATGTCTTCAGCTACCCTCCTTGCTTCAAGTTCTTGACTCATACGGATTGTAAGAGCTTCAAGTTCTCTCCTTAGGTTGATTTTTTCACCATTCAGTTTCTCCACTTCTTCAACTAGTGCATCAATGTTGGCCTCATTTGAAGAGTTATTGTCAGAGATCTCCAATATTTTCTTAGTCAGTTCTTTCCTCTTTTCTTGTGAAGCTTTGAATATACCTCTCAGTGTTTCAATCTCATCCCTAGTTTCATCAAGTACTCTAGCCATCTCTCTATAACTCATATCCCCCATAATGGCTTTAGGGTTTCCTTCTAAGTAGTTAAGCCTTAAGGAAGTTAGGCTCTGATACTAATTGATAGACTTATAAAGCACTGAGAGAGGGAAGCGTGAGTTAGTGATAGAAAAAACAACAACACTTTAATTCGAGACTAGTAAAAACATTTAACCAGTTTACCTATGACTTTGCATGCAATCAAAAATGTTTTAAAAGCATTCACAATAAGAAAACCACTCACCATAACACAAGTATTTATATGTGGAAAAACCAACTAGGAAAAACCACGGTGAGATGGAACTCACAAGTTAACTATCTGTAGAAATAAGTAACTGACCAATTAAGGTCTACAAATACTCTCTTAGGAGCAGATCCCAAGCCCTGTTAGGAGCTATACCTGGTTAAAGGGAACATTAGTGGAGGATTTAGATCCAAGTTAATGAATCACCTTGTTAGATAATTTCTACAATGAAGCTTGTTAGAGCTTACCGGGTTAGGGAATTTAACTGTTGTAGTGACTAGAAAACAATAGGTGGTATGATCTAGGAATAGCACATCTTTCTTGTCTAGATCCTCTTCTACTCACTCAATACTGCATCACTAACATACTCTGCAACTCCTTCAACAAATCGCATCAACTCCAACTCATAACATCACTTGTATCTTTCATTATGAAATAACTCATCACAATGTCTTTTTATAGACATTAGATCTCATGTTGGCTCAAGAACCTTAACACAATTTCCTAGGTTTAGTGAATCTAGACATTCTTCATTAACATGACACAGATCTTCACCAAAGTGTTAGTTGGTGGTAACACATCACGACTGGTGATAACTCATCACACAAATTGGTGAACCGGTTAGAACATTGATACCGGTTGAGTGTTGACCACATCAAACTCACACACCGATTGTCTCCATGTGCCTCCTTGTCTCACTCTGATGTATCTCGAAATTGGTAACCAGTGCAATTGACCAAAACCAATTGTCTTAACTGCATATACTGGTTTACACACCTTCATACTAGTTGAACTTACTCTATACATATGATACTGGTTTATAATAAAAGGACTTAATAGAAGTTCTAGTTTGTTCTAACTGGTATACAAAGATGACTATGACAATCAAAATATATGTGTATCATCAATGACAACACATAAAGTCATTAGATACAAAAATCATCATCATGCTAGCATCAACATATATGAAGCACTTCAAAGAATCAATACATAATCAGTACTCCAATATCAAATAACTGAAAGAGTCAACCTCAAATCAATATCATGCATAATAGAGATAATCAGGCATAAGATGTAGATTTCCAAGACCCAAACACTAGACCTGATTTTCCAAACAAACTCACATAGGTGTAACCATAGATAAATAAGAACCTTCCAAGAAGCCATGCAAACCTATAGTTGTCTCCATCCAAAATATGTTGAATCCATTCATACAATAAATCTACATATAACATATTTTAGTTAACATTTAAATCTTATAAAACCATCTCTATAAATCTAATATCCATTTAAACATCAATAAAAATACATTATACATGTCATTTGAACAATCGAAATACCACTGATCTAAAATCCCAACAACTTAAAACAAGAGATCGCTACAAACCAAGAAAGTAAATAAATTTTTTCTAGGAGCTTAAACCATATGAAACATTGTTAGTGTATTTATTTTGTTTAATTACACTTAGTCTTACTTAAGCCTACTCGGACATCTATTTCTACTTGACACTTATCCACGCAAGTTGTCAATATCATTTAGGATTCAATTAGAGAGGTGTTGACTTAGTTTTGACACCTCATGCTAGTTTAGTGGGAGGCAACTTGACACCACTCAATTGAGTGTTGGGTTTGACTTTTGATTCGACACAATCACTCTAGCTATATAAACTCTTCTTCTCCATCTTATTTCATGGTCGAATTTTCTTATATTCTAGTTCTTATTGTGCTTGTAATTTATCTTCAATAGATCTTGGTTATTTCAAACATATTAGCTCCACAACTCTCAAAGAGGTCAGTAGCTTATCTTCCAATGCTTTCATGTAACCATGGGATAAAACTATGAAGCTAGCATAAGCACTCCATTCTAGAGTCCAAACATCTGGTGTATCTCCATGTGACCAGGATGTCCATACTCATTTAACATGAACACCTTCTCACTACACATGACCACAAGGTGAGATAATAAAACCACCAAACAAGAGGATACATGCATATTATTAAACTTCATAAAGAGCCATAAGCATGAGAAACTCCATGAAGATCCATAAGAATGAGCTTCAAATGCCCAATATAGATCACATTGATAATCTCCATCGTTTCCAATCTCACAAGTCTGTAAAAAAGAGTTAAATCACAAAAAATTCATTGCAATTCCAAAAGCCTTCCAAAAACCTTTAATTCCTTCTAAATGATTCTCAAAATATTCCAAAGCTATGAAACCAAAAATAGAGGAATACCCAGAACCCATAACCTTCATCTCTGATGCCAAAGGCTAAATTTATAGAATGGAAATAGCTCCAAAACCACTAATAAAGGTTCCCCAAGAACATTTCATTACTCATGACCACAACCCTTGGAATGCCTTCATGAAACTCGAAAAGAAATCAGTTTAGCTTCAAATATCTTCCCTCCAACATGGACATCTATACTTGTAAGATAAACACTTCATTAAATGTGATAAATGACCAGAAACCAAGAGACACATGTTGCCTCTTCTATACCACCACTTGGAGAAGCCCATAGATCACTATTTTTATACTTTTTTAATTCATTAAATATTTTATTCTATACATCCATAAGTAGGGAAAACAATATCTAATATTGTGTTCACAAGCCACTTTTACTGCTACTAGTACAACCCATAAACCCTTATGAGTGTATTACAAATAATGGTGACAATAAAATATTATAAATTATTTTCCCAATATATCATAAGTGCCTTAGGACATTTTCCAAGGATGTTGTAACCATATCATAGGATTTACAAGGTAGATGGCACTATAATCCTATACCTAGTCCTATGCATTATCTCTTCCTTAAACTATGGATGTGGTTGCTCAACATTTCACGAATTTAAAATGGTTTTTCTAAGATTAAAAAAAATGCATTATGTTTCTCACTTTACATATTTTTGGGTTTAGTTTATTTTATCTTATGGGTTCATTTCAATGGATAATGAGCTCTAGGAAACTCAAATAGGATTATTGAGAATCACTCTTAGACAAAACAATGTCTCTTGTCTAGGGTGTGAATACTAATGATTAACTTTGTATATACCATTCACCATGCCCAAGGATAGTTTTTAGTTGAGTAAACATCACAAATTTGAAAAGGAAAAACTCATTATTGAGAGTTTTGATGATACCAAGGTCCACCTCATGTGGGGATAGGTCTTGTTGACCCATTCTTTTAACATTCTTTCAAAGGAATCCTTAAACAATAAGAAAAATAATAGTGGTATTGTTTTAAATTGCATACCCCTTGAAACAATTGACAATTCTTTAGGGAAGCCATAATCTTGCATTTCAAAGCAACAACACTAAGTAGCACTTGTTACATTCATGAAGGATGAAGCCATTTAAAGGCAATGCTCACCCAACAATGAGGAAAATGAAAAAGCATACAAAAAATGCAAAAAGATAAACTAATTCTTGCTGAAAGAAAAGAGTAGTGTCAGAGGTAATTGATAGCAAATGTATGCAAATTATGTTGGCATCATTGATATTGAGTAAACTAGTTAATTCAACGAACTGGTATATTAGCTAAGATTTATCATTGATGACTAACATTGACCGGTGGAGTGGTGTATCCCAGTAGCAAAGGTGATGGCTTGCAAACAACATCAAAGTAGCATCAGAGATAGATGATCAAGGTTCAATCGGCTCAAGGGAAGACAAACTAAGCTAGCCAGTCTGTCATTCAAGAAGATCGATGTTAAGGTCAAGTCTTCAAGTTGGCTATTCTGATGATGATGAAGTGGCAGATTTGGATGAGTAGTTGGCAGAATTGTTGCAGGGCATGCAGAGCAAGAGCGGGAAGATTTGAATTTGAAATCTACCAAGATTTGTGATTGCATTGATTAAGGAAAGACCTGAAGGTGACGATAGAGAGTGTCTAAAGTGTTTTGAGTTCATACAAAACATTTTTTATCAAAAAATTTGCAAAGTGCAAATCCTATGAGAGGCGATCCAAATTGCAGAGTGAAGAGTGAGGAAGTGCTAAATGAATTAGTAGAACAAAGTGTGTGTGAAGTAGACTGACAGAGTGCAGAGCTGAGGGTGTGAGAAGAGGACCGGTGTAGTGCAGAGCAGACACAACTAGTGCAGATAGAGTATGAATTTCATTGTGATCTAATCAAGCTATCAGTAGCTATTCCAGCAGATCAACCTCTTGTTGCTTTCTAACCATTACAAGTCAAAATCCCTTAACCAGGTGGACTTTAATAGGTCCCTTTGTAAAATCCCTTAACCAAGTGACATCTTAATTGATGATCCTAAGTCCTTCAACAAGGCTACCTCTAACAGGGTAAAGGCAATAACAGGCCTTAAATAAAATCCCTTAATCAGGTGGCACCTAACAATGTCTTTGTAATCTCCTAACAGGGATGGCTCCTCACCGGGCATACTCCAGAAAAGTGCAAATTTTGTGAGTTCTACTCACACCATGGTTTTCTCCCATTTGGGTTTCGACAAGATAAATTTTGGTGTTATTGTGTATCTTTTCATGCATGCATGTTCTCCTGCAATAACTGTTTGTATTGATGAATATTAAGTTAGTGTAGACTTGAGTAAAAAATGTTTTAATTTTGTAAAATCGGTAAAGTGCTAATTCACCCCTCCCCTCTCAGCACCGGTTGAGACTAACAAATTAAACATAAAATTCTAATATAACTCTCAATGACTAAATCTTTTCTTAAATGACATCAAATTTAATTTAATGCAAAAACACATTACTGAAATTATAAAATCATTGAAAAGATAAATGAAATAATAAAATTAATCTTTCAATAACATAATCATATAAAATAACATAATCAATAATCTATCTATTAATGAATAAAAGGTCTCGTACCTATATTCGAATAGCCTTTTCCATTATATATTTCATAGTAAAGTGCCATTAGTAGGAAATGTAATAATCAATTACATGACAATAGTGTATAACTAACATTCCTAAAGTCATCATTATCATGCCCTTTAGTCTTGCATCCACACTTTTCAATTCGAAGAACAAAATTAATCGTTTTCAATGCTTCCTACAGAATCCAAATATTGAGCATATTTTCTCTCATAAAAAAGCCAAATCATAAAAAGAAAAAGCAACGTAGATATTTCATGCAAGAATCAGATCTGGGGAATAGACTTTATAAAAATCAAACTTTGACAATTTTCCATATAATGTCACAGTTTACCTGTTGTGACTGGATAAATGACGCTCGCCATTACTTTCGATAGCTGATTTCTTCTACGTTTTTTCTCTTTTTCCTTTGATGAGCTCACCGTGTTAAAACTTTTCATATCCCGAACCTTTCTCTTTCCGCAATTTTCTCTGATGCAGAACTTTAATGCGTTTAAGTAATCGCTTCTAAAGTTAAATACATTGCTATAATGTATTTGAAAGTAGACAAAATTTTGACTCTAGGATCTATTGAAAATGAATAAATTTTTTAAAAAATAATCAGATGTTCTTGAAAGAAGATTCTAGAAATGTTTATTGGGCGGATCTTTTAAAATGATTAAATTTTTTTCCTATTGAAATAATCAAAATCAGATTTTGAAAGAAGATTCTTGAAACTCTTTAAAATGTTTTGACTTTTTATTTATTAGGTTAAAGGTGGTTATACATTCTATTCACAAAATAAAATAAAAAAATAATATTCAAGATATTTTAAATTTAATTCTAATTTTTTTTAAAACAAGTTGACATTTAGATAAGGTCTAGGTTAATCTCCACACAAAATGTCATTCCAAAAAATCTCTTAGATGTAAACATCAATAGGGATACAGAGCATTCATGATTTCACTCTTAAATTTTTTGGCAAAAATCCATTGTGTCTTGCGAATTTTAAAAATTATACGAAGTGTTGTTTTGTGTGGAGATTAGCGACTTCCTTTAGATAATAGAATAATAAAATATTAACATAAGGTTTCATTTAGGATAAATATTTTGAATATTTTTATGGCTACACTACTAAATTTCTATAGTGAAAAAGTCTTTACGAACAATGTCAAAGGTTTGCGTGGAAAGACTCTAAGATAGTCATAGTCTTTGAATGTCGTTAGTGGTGCTTCATTGTCTATTGTGAGTACCTTTTCTATGATTTGATGGAGAAGGTGGATGGCTAGGCTCATGTGTGATTTTTGTTTCCTAGATGTGTGTTTGGGTCTTCTTCTAGAAGGTTTTTCCTAGGGAGTAAAAATAAGGAGAATTCTCGTAGACAATTCGATGCCCTTTCTTTTACCATGATGACAATTATTTTGCCTAATCGAAAAGGTTCCACTAATTCTAGGGTTTCCTTCTTGTATATGACTTTCTTCTTTGGATTTGCCTTTGAATTCAAAATTTTGCAAATATAATAATTTTAGAGAGATTTTTCATTGTTTCAAAAATTTGAAGTTCAATTTTGATGTCAATTTAAAGAACAAGTTATCCAAATAAGAAGATTTTTTTCTAAGAATGGGTTATTTTAAAGTTTTAGTCATTTTTCGCCTAGACTCTTAGAATTACACAAATGGATATCATATTCATGGATATTTCTAATGGAAGAAAAATTATAAATTTATCTAGGTGTTAGAGTTTTTGTTAATATGGTTTTTGATAGAGAGAAAGATAGAAACACCATTCTAAATTAAGTGTAATCATGCAAACAAAGCATGCTAATGTCAAAATCATGGCCACATTTTAACACATGTATCTACTCAATCATTTTTCGTTATGCATGTTTGGATCTGCCTTCCAAATCTTCCCCTTTGCTTGTACTTCAAATATGGCATTGCAACAATTGGAAACATCATTAAAAAAATCGTGACAATAGATTAAGACACAATATACTTTATTCATGCAACTTTTTCTCATATTTTAGTTGAATTGAATACCTCCAAATATCTTCCAAAAAAATAAGCCTATAGGAAAATGGTCAAGAAAGGATGTAATTATCAGACTATGTTCAAGGATTATCATTTTCATACAAAAGATGTCACAAAAATGGGTATATTTTAGTAGAATGCTCAAATGTTAAAACCTTAACAAAGGAGGCTTCATGGTGGCAAGATGCTTCCCCAAAATATCATACTATTAATAAGCTTTCCAATAGGAATAAATTATCTTTGAAAGGAGATAATATTAATAAAGAGGATTTATAGGTTGAGTAGGCTTTTTCAAAATGAAAGATGAATCAAAAATCCATTTATCATGTTACTTCAAGAAGATTGGATCTATAAAAATTACTGATGAATCTACTAAAGAATCTTCACAAGTAGTTGTCGAACATCCATTTTTTTCCTCAATGATCAACAAGGACTCCCACAATCTAGTAGATGAGACCTTGTTAATGAAAATTTCTTGTCAATTCTAAAACAATCTTAATGATGAAGGTTGTGCTAATAAATGACATGTGGTGTAGAAAAAGAAAAAGAATACTGCCAAAAGTGGGGATGATTGTAATAAAATACTCTTATACTCTCATTTTCAAAATTGGTGATGCAATCACATATTAATTTGTGGTTTTTTAGATGTTCAAAGTTATTAGGTAGAGTAGTCACCAATATTTTGCATATTTTCTAGAACTCACATGTAATGGACAAAACATAAAAAAAACATATGTAAGTTTAATATGTGATAAACATATTGAGAAACACTAAGTTATAGATTGCCCATTAAAAAATTAATATTTTAAATAATTTTAAACCATGAAAATAATTTAGAGCATATGATAAGATTTAATTATAGTTAACCTAGTCTAATTAAGGCTAGGACTATAGTTGATTTATTCTTACAATTTAAATTCAATAGAGGTTAGTGTTAGTGTTATAGTTAGCGATAGTGTTTAAATAACGGTTACAATTCATTTAAGGTTCTATAAAGGATTCAGGTATGTGTAGGATCATGGTGTGCCAAAATAGGCCCTTAAGTGGCAATGAAATTTTAAAAAAAATAGAGTTACACAACTTGACATGAAAATTTGAATAAGTTTTGAAGATTATTTTTAAAATATCTAAGAAGAGAATATATATAAAATTGAATGTATTTTCCAAGCTACTAGTTGTTTTTTGGAAAAAAAAATCCTATTTGATAAAAATTTCAAATTGCAATGCAGTGGTACTGAAATTTCAGGAAATAGATAAGAAGTAGACGTATGTATGACCACCCTAATCACAGTCAAATCATAATATTTTTTTATAATATTTATAATATAAGTATTAGACTCATGTTCGGATGTGATACATATTTTTTTATAATTTTTTATTAAGTAAATAATTATTTATGAAGTTTTTACTATAAATTTTCATGAATTTAGAAACTCCTACGTCTGACCACCTTAACTTGGTCAAAACCTTATGAAATTTAATTTTTTTTAATTTTTACCTATAGTAGACAAAGAATAGGATGTGATTCATGTTTCAGATTCAAAAAATGTTATACCTTTTTAAAGTTATGAGTATTTCTCAACCAGTCTATCAATCAAGACTATTATCAGAATTCAATTTGAAAATAAAGAATAACTATTCATTAAAGTCAAACTAAGACAAGCCTTATATTGTTGGAAATCTAAGAAATTCCTTAAAAACCCCTTTTCATTTTATCAATTTTGGCAACCAAAAAAGTCGTCAACCACCAGTGTAAAGTTTGGAAAATCAAGGAATACTGAAAAACACGTTTTTTCAGTTGACTTTCCAAGCTTGTCACTTCCAAGCCAAATCCCAAAGCATCCTCGAGAAAAACAAATCAGATATCCAATTATATTGGATATTCAATTTTAATAATTAGATTCACTAACTAATTTACACATAATTAATCTAATGTTTATTAATATTTTAATATATTAATTTATAAATAAATTAGTATATGATATTAGAGAGAGGGAGAGGGAGAGGAGGGAGTGGGGGGAGAGAGAGAGATAGAGAGAGAGAGAGGGGGGGGGGAGGGATAAAGAGAGCTTTGGGGAGGGGATGGATAGAGAGAGCTTAAAGGAGAGGAGAGAGAGAGAGAGAGAGAGAGAGAGAGAGAGAGAGAGAGAGGGGGGGGGAGAGAGCTAGGTGACGAGAAGGGAGAGAGATAGAGAGAGATAAAGAGATAGAGAGAGAGACAAAGAGAGACAAAGAGAGAGGTACAAAGAGAGATGGAGAGATTAGAGGAGAGAGAGAGACAGACAGACAGACAGACAGACAGAGAGATAGAGACAGAGACAGAGAGAGAGATTAGGGGAGAGAGAGATAGAGAGAGAAGGATAGGGAGAGAGAGATTAGGGGAGAGATAGAGATTCGGGGAGAAGGGGAGAGAGAGAGATTAAGACAACAAATTGTGTCGTTATGCATCATATGGTGTCCTATGACCCATTAGGACACAATATGACCCATAAAGACCAAATATGTTGTCTTAAGGGGTCATATGGTGTCCTAAGGGGTCATAGGACACCATATGACCCCTATGGACACCATAGGACCCCTTACGACACCATATGGTGTCATTAGGGGTCATATGGTATCCTAAGGGGTCATAGGACATAATATGACCCCTTAGGAAACCATAGAACCCATAACGACCCAATATGGTGTCATAACGGGTCGTATGGTGTCCTAAGGGGTCATAAGGGTTCATGTGACACCATATGAGTGCTAAGGACACCATACAACCCCTTAAGACACCAAATTATGTCGTTATGGGTCATATAGTATCTTAAGGGGTCGTAGGACACAATATGACCACTTAGGACACCATAGGACCCAAAGCGAGCCAATATGGTGTCATAAGGGTCATATTGTGTCCTAAGGGGTCATATTACACAATATGACCCATTAGGACATAATATGACCCATAACGACCAAATATGGTGTCTTAAGAGGTAATATGGTGTCCTAAGGGGTCGTAGGACACCATAGGACCCCTTATGACACCATATGGTGTCGTTAGGGGTCATATAGTATCCTAAGGGGTTGTTGGACATAATATGACCCCTTAGGACACCATAGGACCCATAACGACCCAATATGGTGTCATAATGGGTCGTATGGTATCCTAAGGGGTCATAAAGGTTCATGAGACACCATATGACCCCTAAGTACAACATACAACCCCTTCTGACACCATATGGTGTCTTTAGGGATTATATGGTGTCCATATGGTTCATATAGTATCCTAGGACACCATATGACCCCTTAAGACACCAAATTGTGTCGTTATTGGTCATATGGTGTTCTAAGAGGTCGTGAGACACAATTTGACCCCTTAGGACACCATAGGACCCAAAGCAACCCAATATTGTGTCATAAGGGGTCATATTATGTCCTAAGGGGTCATCTGATGTCTTAAAGGGGTCATTTGATATAATATGACCTATTAGGACATAATATGACCCACTATGACCAAATATGGTGTCTTAAGGGGTCGTATGGTGTCCTAAGGGAACGCAGGACACCATATGACCCCTATGGACACCATATCACCCCTTATGACACCATATGGTGTCATTAGGGATCATATGGTATCCTAAGGGGTTGTAGGACATAATATGACCCCTTACGACACCATAGAACCTATAACGACCAATATTATGCCATAACGGGTCGTATGGTGTCCTAAGGGTTCATAAGGGTTCATGGAACACCATATGACCTCTAGGGACAATATATGACCCCTTATGACACCATATGGTGTCTTTAGGGGTCATATGATGTCTTAAAGGGGTCATATGACACTATATGATCCATTAGGACACAATATAACCTATAACGACCAAATATGGTGTCGCTAGGGGTTATATGGTGTCCTAAGGGGTCGTAGGACATAATATGACCCCTCAGGACACCATAGGAGCCAAAGAAACCCAATATGGTGTCATAAGGGGTCATATTATGTCCTAAAGGGTCATATAATGTCTTAAATGGGTCATATGAACCATTAGGACACAATATGACCCATAAAGACCCAATATGGTATCTTAAGGGGTCATATGGTGTCCTAGGACACCATATGACCCTTGAAGACACCAAATTATGTTGTTATGCATCAGATGGTGTCTTGAGGGGTCGTAGGACACAATATGACCCCTTAGGACACTATAGGACCAAAATCGACCCAATATGGTGTCATAAGGGGTCATATTGTGTCCTAAGGGGTCATATGATGTCTTAAAGGGGTCATATGACACAATATGATCCACTAAGACACAATATGACCCATAACAACCAAATATGATGTCTTTAGGGGTCATATGGTATCCTAAGAGACTATATGACCCCTTAAGACACCAATTTGTGTCGTTATGGATCATATGGTGTCCTAAGAGGTTGTAGGACACAATATGACCCCTTAGGACACCATAAGATCCAATAAGGTGTCATAAGGGGTCATATTGTGTCCTAAGAGGTCATATGATACAATATAACCCATTAAGAAATAATATGACCCATAACAACCCAATATGGTGTCTTAAGGGGTCATATGGTGTCCTAAGAGGTCATAGGACACCATATGACCCCTATGGACACCATAATACCAATTATGACACCATATGGTGTTGTTAGGGGTCATATGGTGTCGTTAGGGATCATAGGACATAATATGCCCTCTTAGGATACCATAGGACCCATAATGACCCAATATGGTGTCATAACGGGTCGCATTGTGTCCTAAGGGGTCATAAGGGTTCATGGGACACCATATGACCCCTAAGGACAACATACGACCCCTTATGACACCATATGTTGTCGTTAGGGGTCATTTAGTGTCCATAGGAGTCATGTGTTGGCCTAGCACACCATATGACCCCTTAAGACACCAAATTGTGTCGTTATGGGTCATATGGTGTCGTAAGGGGTCGTAGGACACAATATGACCCCTTAGGATACCATAGGACCCAAAGCAGCCCAATATGGTATCATAAGGGGTCATATTGGGTCCTAAGCGGTCATATGATGTCTTAAAGGGGTCATATGACACAATATGACCCATTTGGACATAGTATTACTCATAACGATGTAATATAGTGTCTTAAGGTGTCATATGATATCCTAAGGGGTCGTAGGACACCATATGACCCCTATGTACACCACAGGACCCCTTATGACACTATATGGTGTTGTTAGGGGTCATATGGTGTCTTAAGGGGTCCTAGGACATAACATGACCCCTTAGAACACCATAGGACCCATAACGACCCAATATGGTGTCATAACAGGTCGTATGGTGTCCTAAGGGGTCATAAGGGTTCATGGGACAACATAACATATGGCCCCTTATGACACCATATTGTATCTCTTTCCCTCTCTCTCTCTCTCTCTCCCCTAATCTCTCTCTCTCTCCCTCTCCTGTCTCTCTCTCTCTTTCTCTCTCTCTCTCTCTCCCCTAATCTATCTCTCTCCCTCTCCTCCTCTCTCTCTCTCTCTCCCCAAATCTCTCTCTCTCTCTTCCTTAATCTCTCTCTCCCTCTCCCCTAATCTCTCTCTCTCCCCTAATCTATCTCTCCCTCTCCTCCTCTCTCTCTCTCTCTCTCTATCTCTCTCTCTCTTAAATATGACTAATAAAATCAGATATCAGATTTTATCGGATATCCGATTTCTGCCATTGTCATTAATGTGGTAGCAGTAAAAAAAAATGGTAGCAAGGGGAAATTTTTTTTGGACCACAAATTTATACATTAAAAACGGATATCCGATAAAATCGTATATTCGATTTTATTGGATATCCAATTTTTGTAAATAAAAAATAGCCTTGTGGATCATTTTGTGGATTCCAATGGCCCACAATCTGCATATTTTGTTTTCTGTTGACGATCACAGGTTTTCAGATAGGTTGAGACAAATTTGTGCTTTTGGGAGATTCTTAAAGTCAAATCTTACATTGTCAATCATGTAGGAGCATCTGTGTGGAGGTAAATGGGGAGTAGTAGTCGTCAGAAGTCTAAACATAAAAGAAAAATTTCAAATGACCAAATTGAAGTGTATAGAGAAAGAGATAGATAATGCCATAGGAGGACAATTCAAGGTATGTTAAATATTGCTAATGTTACTTCAAGTGAAGAGCAAACCGAATTTGAAAATGTGTCACGAGTTATTGAAAATGAAAATGTAGATTTTGTAAGTGAAAATTTTGAAAATTTTGACATAGGAGGTGAAAATATGGAAAACTTTGAAATTGAAGGTGGAATTTCTCAACCAAGTGAACCATATGTAACACCTAATTACTTTAGAAATGAAGACCCTCTCATGGATGAAAGAAAAATTCCAAATCCAAGACCTTCAAGAACCCCAAAATGGTTATTTGAAATTGATGAGAACATTATTGTGAATCTTGAAGGCAAGAGGTCAACAAGAATCGTTCGGTTGTGGGCTACACAACTTTTTGACCAAAATTTTAGCAATAAGACAATTTTTAGCACTTAGGGTGCTCAAGAGATGACGCTGGTAGGGTATGACCTTGAGCATTTGACCAAGTGGGGGGTAAAATAGGACCATGCATAGGGTAATAATGCCTAGCTAGACATGTCGGAGCTAACAGTTCATCAATGCGATGAGATGAATGAGAAATTGGCCACGTGACAACATTCGATTGAATCAGACTGATGATTTTTTCACGCACCAAAAAATTGCTGCCCTAATAAAACCATAGGGAAAATTGAATAATCAAGATAGGCTTTTGTAGGGACCCCTCTCCTGGCCCTATAGGTACAAATGAATTGTTTGCAGGTGCCACAGATTCCGAGTCAGGGCCCATCAAAGTTTGACAATTTTTAGCACTTAGGGCGCTCAAGGGATGCCGTCGGTAGGGTATGACCCCAAGAGTTCGATTGAGTGGGAGGGGAAAATATGACCATGCATAGGGTAATAATGCCTAACTGGACATGTCGGATCTTATGGTTCATCATCGCGACGAGCTGAACGAGAAATTAGCCATGGGACAACATTCGATTGAATCAAACTGACAATTTTTTTGGCAACCAAAAAAATTGCTGCCCTAATAAAACCCTGAGCATTTGACTGAGGTGGGGCAAAAAATAGGACCATGCATAGGGTAATAATGAATTGTATCAAGTATTTTTCATTAAATGAATTGTATTATATTGTTCATTAAATGAATTGTATTGTTCATTAAATGAATTGTAATTTTCATGAATTGTATTGTTCATTAAATGAATTATATTGTATTTTTAATTAAATGAATTATATTGTTCATTATACAAACAACACTTACAATGAAATGAAATGAATTGTATTGTTCATTAAATAACCATTATTAACCATTGTTAATTATTGGAATGAAGATTAAAGATTTCCATGATAACAACATGCACAAATGAGCAACAATTGATATGATCAAATATCAACTTCTCTATATATAAAAAATGTCAAATGATTACAAATGTATGTCCATACACAAATATGGCATAAACACCAACTGAAATAAAATGTATGTCTAAATACATGAATGTATGTCCATATACAAAATATACATGCCAACTAGACATGTAAGCATCCCAAAACTATCTATAACATCCTAAGTTGCTGATGGATTATCAAAATTGATCCTCTTCACCACACTACTTGGCTCTGAAGGATCCTGCACAAGAAAAACAAACCACGACAAATATTAGTTATATTATATAATTCACATTCGAAAAGTTAACATAAAAATGAACTATAATTGAACTATTCATGTTTACCTCATCTCCACATTTTCTGTTCGGCTTTGCAGGACTCTTGATGCATGTCTTCGGTGGAGGATGTATGTTTTCAATATTTTCATACACAACCTACATATGTTCAGAAACATGACATTGATACAAGTTAGCATATAATTGTCACTGATAATAACAAATTATATCTACTAAACACAAAATAAAATAAACACACATCTACTCGAGGCATCTCTTCTTCTTCTTCTTCATCTTCAGGTATACTGGGTGTAGCCATCAAGGATGTGAAGCCAAGAATTATCTGTACATATACACAACAAGTATATGAAACTATCAATCTATTTCTAGACATGTATAATCACTATAAGTTGTATAAACTATTCATTCAATCATATTTGCATTCAATTACCTTTCCCTTGCCTCCAAGTGCACTACTAGATCCTAAATCACACTGCCTCACACTCGTGTTGCTTGTGCCCTACAAGAGTAAAATAAGATATAAATGCAAGTTACTACATAATCTAATTAATACCAATATAAATGATGAGCATGCATGTACAATAAAATACCAACAACATTATCTAGATTATAAATATTCATTTAAAATATAACATGAACTATGAAAATACAAATCTTAAAACTACATCATTAATGTATGATGACGGTGCCTCCTCGCCTCTAGCATGTGAGGACTCCCTAGGGTATCCTCCAGTCTGTGTCATAACATTTGGTGCATCATGCATCTTCTGCACCTCATAATTTGCACTGTTCATAGTAGGATCAATGGGATGTCCAACTGGACTCAAGCATACATGCCCACACATGACACAACTATGGGGCACGCATACGTGTGGAGTCGAGGATGACGTGTCAGTGCCACCAAAGGCACTACTACCATCAAAAGTAGCCTGAGCTATTGACCCTGCCTAAGAAACCAAAAGACTACTCAAAGAGTGAATAGCCGATATGGTCCGTGAAGCTGCCTCACAAATGATATCTGGATGCTGCACTAGAGGTGGGGGATCAATAGGAGAAGGAGGAGGGAAATATGGGCCCTAGACTACTTTGATTTCCCCAGGTCTATTTTGGGGCATACCTAAACCCACACCTTGGAAAGGTTGGATGTCAAAGTAGTTCACATGTTTGCATAAAACAAACTCCGCATAAATTTTTTTTATGAAGTAGAAGGGGACATCAAGATTGTTGTTGGGTGGTTTGTCGAAACCATCCACCAATGATCCCAAATTTTTTTCACAATACCATCATTTGTGGACCATTTAATAGAAAGTTTTTTTTTGGGGGGGTCTACTAGCTGACTAGTGCAGGGATTCACAAACAATGAGGCGATATCGGCTTTCGATATCTCGAGATCCTTGATCTCCTTATACGACAAGCCATCTGCATATTGTTCCCTCATAGAATCTCGCCACAAAAGGGTGGCATTATGCTTCTCAGTCATGGTTTCCATACTCTTTATGATTGATGTGAGAGGATCAAACATTGGGTTTAGGCATGGGATCCTATGATATACATCTACAATCCCCCTCAATTCATTCAAATTTTGTGCAATTAAATCCTGAATTGAGGGGGGGTTTAGAAAAAGAGGGTTTGGTTGTTGTGGTTGTGGTTGATCAATGTTTTCATTGTTATCCCCAATTTTTAACCTAATTGAATGTAAAAAATTTAATTTAGTGAACCAATTTAAATAATTTTGTATTTGATTTTAAAAAACCTAGTTTTCATGAAAAAATGATATTTTCAATGAAAAATCAAATAAATATTAAAAAAATACAAAAATTGAATGAAAATGATTGAAAACAATAAAAATCTTACCTTTCAATCTATTTTTTAACAATTTTTGGGCAAAACACAAGATATCGGATACAATCAGATATCGAATTTTTATAAAATTGCGCAACCCGTGGGTTAAAAATGACTCATGGGCTGTCACAGTCAAAATATATTGTCTCAGAAAATTGGATATCCAATTTTTATACTTCAATTATTTTAAAATAACATTATATTATATAATACGTATTATATAATATATAATATATTATTATATTATATTATATTATATTATATTATAATATAATAATATATTATATATTATATAATACGTATTATATAATATATTATTATATAATTATATAATATATATTATATAATTATATAATATATTATTACATTATATATATTATATAATATGTAATATATAATATTACATTATATACTATATAATATTTTTTTTAATTTAAAATTACAAATAAAGATCGGATTATCGGATATCTGATATCATCGGATATCTTATTTGCTTAGGTAATTACCATGCCAAGGTGTACTGACACCCAGGCCAAGCAAAAAGTCAACATGGATTTTCGTGTTTTTAAGCAAGTGGAGAAGGCTATTTTTTTCACATCACCACTTTTTGGCCCCCCATGATCCTGCACTAACCCATTCATATCTAGTACAACTATCATAAAATTAGGTTATCGAGTACTCAAATAGTAAAATCAGTCTTTGTGTAGACTCAACATTTTTAAGGTGTAAAAAAATAATTTAGAAATTTTTTAAAAATAATTCTTAGAGTAAAAATAAAATGTGAAAAGAAAGAACAATTTAAAGAAATAAAAGTAGGTATTATGGACAAGATCAAGAGGATGCTAAGGTTTCATCATTTTAGGCATGGATAATTGGATGCAAATGGTGATGGGAGAATGGCTCAAAATAATCTTAACCGAGTTTGGCAACCCCTAAGTCAAGTTTGGTTGGATCAGACAAATAGGAAGCAAGCTTCCTTTCAAGTGAAACAATAAAACAATATGGATCATTCTCAGCAACCACAAAACCATTGGGAATTTCTGAATATTTTCTCAATAGGGTGGTGGTTGGAAGTCAGTTGAGGGCAAGATATGGAAACCAAAAACTCAAACTAGGGCAAAGATGAAAGATCAAGTAAGTACCAAAACAAGCCAAAAGAAATTTATTCCTCTTTAGATTGATAACTTGGTGTTAGAGTTATCTTGTATTAGCTAATAATTATTTATTTAATTATTAGTCTATTATACTCTGCGCTTAAGCTAAACTTAGGCATTTAATAATTATAATATTTATCCCTTTAGGGTTTCTATTCTCCTATTATAAGGATTGTATTGAAACTTTTCTTTTTCAATTCCATCTCTGAATGTTAATCTCTTTTTCAGAGCTTTTTTTGTGTTCAGTCTCCAATCTTCTCTTGTGACAGGTATTCATGCATACAGATGCTCTTGGGATCTTAGAAGTTGTCCTTTCTCAACTTCTTCATGGTATCAGAGCTTACATCTGATGCTGCTTGTTCTTGATTTCTTTTCTAAAGATTTTCTCTAGAGAGCTTACAAGAGGGGTTTTTTTCTTTTTGCCATAACTTGGGTAAACAGAGTTGGATTTTAAAAAATGAAAAGGTGCGGAAAAGATATTTTCGAGACCTACTTAGATCTGGAGGTGAGATTTGCTGATTTTTCATCTAGTACCTATTTTTTGCCATCCAAGTCAATTCTCTTTTTTGCACTTCGGGAGCCATAACTTGGGCGAATGGACTCTATTTTTGAAAAATGAATAGGCGTCAGAAAGGTCTTCGAGAGATCTTATCATATTTGGATTTATTGTTTCTCAAAAAATCATGAGGCACACAAGATAGTGTCTGATGCATTTTCTTTTCTCTTGTCTTCTTTTTTGGCTTTCAGATTGTACTAGTTTTTTGTTTTAAATATTATGGGGGTTGTTATTTTTTACTATTTTCTGTAATTTACTTCAGAAAATGAGAACACCTAAACTAAAAAATTAAAAAAAACCCTTCTACATCTTCTGTCTAGTTTGGAAGATCACTTAATTAAAAAAATCAAGATAAAGTCCAAGATTAGGTATAGGTACACATGACAAATTCTCCAGTTGAGCTTCTTACATCCTAGAACTATCACCTCTAGAAAGCTCATATGATGAGGCTTATGAGATCAAGAGGGTTGTGGTCTTGTTTGGATGCAGATCAGCCACTGTTGTAGCATCCTTTTGAGATTATTCAACATCAAAATAAGATGGATGGGGCTATGGGTGTCATCTCCTTACATGTTTCAGACAGCTTGCTTTTTCACCTTGATGATTTTCTCACTCCTCAGGCTATGTGGTCTAAATTTGCAACTCTCTTTGGTACTATTAATGAGTTTAGGGTATTACAGATTGAGGTAGAGCTCTCTTCCTTGTTGCCTGAATCTTTTCCTTACATTAAGGATTTTCTGAATAAGTTCAAAACCACCAAATCTATCCTTCATAGTTGTCCTAAAAATAAGACAGACCTAGAGTGTATCTACATAATTCTCTCTAAGCTTCAAGGTCCCTATTAGATATTTGCTTCCACCTTTTATTCTACTATGGATGCATTGGGTACATGATTCACCATGCCTACTTTTGATGTGTTCTATGATCGCTTGATTCATGAGCAAGCTCACCTATCTCAGTTGTGCACTCTAACAATATCAAAGCTGAAAGCATTGGTTGCTCGGACATCTAAAGAGAACAAGAAGCAAAAATCGAAGGCTAAGAAGGATTCAGCTGGTAGTGAGTGTTCCTCCAAGCCACCACCTAAGTCTAGTTATAAACAAAATTCCTATCCCAAATAGGAGCACTCTTCTAAGTCTGGTGAGTCTTCCTCCAAGACTAAGAAGAAGTTATATGACATTTCCAGTTTCTGTGGCAAAGAAGGTCATCGAGTTTCTCATTGTTATAAATGGTTACAGGCCTTGGAGGCAGCCATGCAACAACATCATATTTCTCCTCCTCAACCTCCACCTTCCTCTTCTACTGAGAAAGGACATGCTCTTTCTGTAGGAGCTATTCCTTTTGCATCCATTTGGATTATTAATTCTAGGGTTTCTCACCACATGACACACTCATCGCATCTTGTTACCTCACTTGCTCACTATAATACTTTAGAGATTGCAGCTAGTGACTCAATAAAAATTTCAGTTATAGGTTTAGGTTCAATTCCATTGACAAGTAGTTCTTTTCAGGATGTTCTTTTGGTTCTTGACATTTCTACGAACCTCCTCTCTGTTTATTAAATTTGTCATTCTGGCTCTGGTAAAATAGTTGAGTTCTCACCACATAATGTGGTTATTTGAGAGCTCCATGATCCTGATTCGGTTGTGGCTACTGGCAGTGTTGATCCTGATTCTCAGTCATATCGGTTTGATGGATTTGAGAGTCCAGATGGTTTAGGAGTTTCTCTTGTAGCACATACATATTCATTGAGAAGACTGTGGCATGAGAATTTTGGTCTCATCAACTATAGATACTTACAGCATATGAGTACATAGGCACTTGTTATTGGGCTTCCTATATCTTGTACTAATGGTGTATGTCGAGGTTGTGCACTTGGCAAGCATCACCATGATCCTTTTCCTACAGGAAGAGCCACCCATGCTAAGGCACCCTTGGATTTGATCCATGGTGATCTTATATCATTTTTTATTCCCTCCTTTTAGGGTCCAAGAATGTGCTCACTTTCATTGATGAATTCTCCAGATGCACATGGGTGTACTTTCTTAAGTACAAGTCTGAGGTCCTTCATTCATTTCGAGTCTTTAAGACATTTGCGGAGAAGTAGTCTAGTCTTTCTATAAAGAGGATACATAGAGATAATGGGAGAGAATATGTGAATTAGGCTTTTACTGATTTTTGCATAGAGCATGGTTTGTAGCATTAGTTATCCGTTCCTCACACCCCTTAGCAGAATGGTGTTGCTGAGAGAAAGAACATAACACTATGGGAGATAGCCAATTGCATGCTTAAGTCACATTCGATGCAGCCTGCTTTTTGGGCTGAGGTAGTTAATTGTGCCTCCTATATTGAGAATCAAATGCCTCATAAGGCCTTGCACCAGTTGACTCTTGAGGAGGCTTGGTCCCATGTCAAGCTTAATGTTTCTTCATTCTGAGTTTTTGTTAGTGAGGCTTGGGCATTTATTACAAATGCTCAGAGGAAAGCCAAGGAGAGGAAGAGCCGACCACTCATTTTTGTTGGCTACTGTGAGGATGTTAAGGCATACAGGTTGTTTGATCTTGATTCCTGAGAGGTCCTATTTAGGTAGGATTTCTAGTTTGATGAGTGCCTTCCTAAGATGGATTCTCCATCATCAACTTCTCCCTCACTACCTCCTCCTCCCTCTTCATCTTTTGAGGATTCCTTCTTCCTTGAGGATGACACAGATGATGGTCCACCATCACTACAACCACCACCACCATCACCACCACCACCCACCGCTCAACCTTTGCCACAGTGGGCCTGTTTTAGAGTTGATGTTGTTAGTTCTATGGTAGGTTATCCTTTAGACACTCATCATACTCATGCACAGACATCTAGTTCTAGTCTTCTGAGTAATGCCATTTTGGATGATCCTTAGAAATTTTCAGAGGTGACCGGTCACCCAGAGTGGGAGAGGGCCATGGATGAGGAGTATTCTTCTTTGATGAAGAATCATACTTGGGATCTTTGTTCTCTTTCAAAGGGAAGGAAGTTGGTTTGCTACAAGTGGGTGTACTGTACCAATTATGCTACAGATGGTTCTATTAATAAGTATAACACACATCTTATTGCAAAGGGGATTTCTCGAGTGGAGGGTATTGATTACTTCGAGACCTTTGCTCTTGTCACCAAGATGAATTCTATTTACTTTGTACTTTCTCTAGCAACTTCACGGGGATGGACAGTTTTTCAGATGGATGTGAAGAGTACTTTCTTGCATGGAGACCTTCATGAGGAAATCTATATGGACTAGCCTCAAGGATTTGTGCAAGATTCCTCTTTGGTTTGCAGACTTCAACATTCATTATATGGTCTCAAACAGGCTCCTCGGGCCTGGTATGAGAATATGGACTCGTTCTTTCTTTCTACACTCTTTACATGTTGTCATTTTGATCTTATAGTCTATGTTTAACATCAGGGGGATGATATAGTTATTCTTGTACTCTATGTTGATGATCTTATCATTACTAATAGCTCATCCTCCTTGATTCAGAATATTTAGCAAGCCTTGATGGAGCGGTTTGACATGACAGATCTTGGTCTTCTGCACTATTTTTTGGGCCTACAAGTTATTCAGTCTTCTGATGGGATTTACATACTTTAGTAGAAGTATGCTCGTTATATGCTTCACAAGTTTGACATTCTTACTTGCAAGCCTGGACCCACACCATTTCAGTTAGGTGTTGTTTTGTCAACCACTTCTTCTACACCTTCTATGGATTCTACCTTATATAGGTAGTTGGTTGGCAGTTTGTTGTACTTGACACATATGCACCTGAATCTTTCTTTTGTGGTTGGTCTTGTCTCTCGGTTCTCCCATGATCCTCATGAGAGCCATTGGCAAGAAGCCAAATGTATTTTGAGGTACATTCAGGGCACTATACAGTTTGGCATTCACTATACATTAGGATCCCCTCACATTGTTGGCTTCACTGACTCAGATTGGGCTAGTGATGCTCAAGATCGGAAGTCTACTTCTAAATTTTTTTTACCTTGGTTCTGGTCCTATCATGTGGTCTTGCAAGAAGTAGTATGCTATTGCATTATCATCTATAGAGGTTGAGTACCGAGTAGCGGTGTTAGCTAGTCAGGAGGTTTTATGGCTTCGATAGTTGATAACTAAGTTTGGGTTCCCTCCTGATAGTCCCACTATTCTTTGGTGTGATAATCAGAGTGCCATTCACCTTTCTCGCAACCCAATGGAACACCAGAGGCCTAAACACATTGTGCTTCACATGCACTTCATCAGACAGTTGATTCATTATGGCTTTCTCATCTTGGATTACATTCCTAAAGAGAAGCAGGTTGCTGAAATCTTCACTAAACCTTTTGCATCTTCATGCTATCTTTAGTTGCACTCTATGCTTGGGATGAAGGAAGTTTTCCTAGGGGGGTCTCATTGAGGCCTTCCTTCTTTCGTGTTTTTTTATTTACATGCTTTTTCCCACCTCTTTTAGGAGTAAATTTTTTTCCCATGTGGTTTTCTCTATTTCTCCATTTCAAAGAGATTTGGCTGTGATTGGGTACCTCATTGTGCCTTGTTGTGGGGACCCAAATTTTCCTTCTTCTTGTAGTTGCATTTTGCTTTCCTGCATTTAGTATTTTTAGCTACTCCCTAAGTTCATCTTATAAAGGGTGTTAGAGTTATCTTGTATTAGCTAATAATTATTTATTTAATTATTAGTCTATTATACTCTACGCTTAAGCTAAACTTACACATTTAATAATATTGTAGGTATTTAATAATTATTCTAATTATTAAATACTCTTTATCCCTTTAGGGTTTCTTTAGGGTTGCATATCTTTAGGGTTTCTATTCTCCTATCATAAGGATTGTATTGTGAACTTTTATTTTTCAATTCCCTCTCTGAATGTTAATCTCTTTTTCAAAGGCTTTTTTGTGTTCAATCTCCAATCTTCTCTTGTTACAGGTATTCTTGCATACAGATGCTCTTGGGATCTCAGAAGTTGTACTTTCCCAACTTCTTCACTTGGAATAGCAAGATGTTGTTAGATTATAATAAGAAAAGACAATTTTATGAAATGCGATTGAGAATGGCTGGCATTTTATAGAGTTCAACAATGGTGTGATGAATAATGTGATAATAACTCTATGCTGAAAACCCTTCCAAATCAATTTTACATGATAATTTTTTTAATTAATGGAAAGAAAATAAATTGATACTTACTAATGGTTATTCCTGATGGGGGCATGGTTTTTTCATAAAAGATTGGATGCCAAATTTCTACTCAATTAGGGCATCCATTGAAGAAATCCCAATGTGGGTTCCACTATGTAATCTCTCGCTTCAGTATTGGGATTTGGAAAATTTTAAAATCATTGATGATAAACATGGAAGGTTTGTCAAGGTAGATGAGGCTTTGGAAAGGGAATATTATAAATATATATGCAAGAATGTGTGTAATGGGGAAACCCCATCCACTGCTTCCTAAGGCCATTGAGATTAGGACGATAGAAGGTTTTTAGTGCTAGTAAATAGAAGTGGAAAAAATAATTTGAAATTGTAAATATCGTAAACAAGTTGGTCATTGGGTTGAGGAGTGTATGAAAAATAGAAAGGGTAAGGTTCCAAAAAAATGTCTTCTAACCAACAAGCTTATTTGTCTTAGAAAAGATTTTGAAATAGATCTTATTATTCCTACTCAGATAACCAAATAATAGGATGAATATTATAGTGGTGGTTTGCAAACGAGACATTTAAACGTTGATATGGTCCCAAAATAAAGCATGCCCCACCATTGTGAAGTAGTAGAGGAAAGAATATGGAAGGTTGTAAAGATAATAAAACCCAGGTAGAGAACCCAAATAATGGGAAGGAAGAGCCTATTGGTACTATGAACATGACTTATGACATTACCTAGAAGGCCTTAGATCTCAATCTAATGACTTTGAGGGGGGAGTTAGAACCAAACCCTAAGGTAAACCTTGAAAAGGAAATAGAGGGGGCTGATAAGGATGATGAGAATGTGACTTTAGAAGATCAAACATGAAACCTTTAGATTCTACTAGATCAGGAAGGGGAGGCTCTAAAATAATTGAATCTTAAGAATTTGGAGGTGGAGACATTGAATGATGAGATTCAACTCGATGAAATCAAAATAGAACCTATAGGGGATGATGGAAAATTTATGGACTCTTATAGTCTTATATTCAAAGACATTCATGTGTCTCTAGTAGGGAACTCAACCTATCCTAGTAAGGATGCAGGAGTAGATCGGGTTACTCCAATAATTTTTTGCAAAGGAGGCCAAGGAAATCCTCTTTTTGAAAATAATTATATCCTAATAATTGTAGATTTTGAAGGAATATTGGAAATAATAACCAAAGGTAAAACTAAATCCTCTATTGATAGAGATAAAAGTGGTGAGAAGAAGTCTAGAGGGCCTAAAAATATCAAAATAAAGTTTGAAATTGTGAACAATGATAAAGGCCAAAGCAAAATCAGATCAAGGAAGGGCTATGCCTTTCCCCAAAATCCATGATAACTCTATTGTGAAATGTTAGAGGTTTTATTGAATCTAACAATAGGCATATGATCAAGCATTATTTTGATCAAATATGATCGAAAGTGGTTCCATTACAAGAAACTAAATTTAAAGAGGATGAAGGATTGAGGTTCCCTAGAAGTTTGAAGTACTGGGAGGGTTTTTTTTATCAAATAAGATAGTGCTTAAAATTCAATATTCTATTGTAACAGCTCATGAAATTGTTCACTCGATGGATAGATGTCACCTCCTAAGTATGGCCTTGAAGTTTGATATCTCTAAGGCCTATGATACGGTCAAATTGGTCTTTCTTTTTAAAGTCCTCAAGAAGTTGGAGTTTCAGGACCATTTGATAAACATCATAAAATAATGCATTACTATTGTTCATCTATTTTAGTAGATGGGACCCCTAGAGGTTTCTTTGGTGTGGAAAGGGGTATCCAATCGTGGGACCCCCTATTACCCTATCTTTTCATTATGTTGGCTAAAATTTTAGAAAAGGACTTTCTTAAGTTGATTGTTGATGGTAATATTAAAGGTTTTAAAGTGGCATCCATCTTACCTCCTTCATTCCTTCAATAATTTGTGGATGATACCATCTTGTTTGGAACAATCTTAGTTATTGAATCCAGAAGTTGGAAAAATGTTTATAACATTATGCCTTGGTTTTTTGTTGCAGCATCAACCATGAAAAAGGTAGAATTTACTTAATCAACATTATTGATTGTTTGAAAAGGAAAATTAAAAAATTCTAGGGTGTTAAAGTGTTGCTTTACCATGGGTTGGGGTAAAAGCACAAAGCTATGTCACACTTTTATAAAGGAAATGGCCAATGTTGATTCAACTTTTTATATTGAATCAATAGAAAGTGAAATATATGTTTTGAATTTTGAAATGATGTAAAATAAGAAATTGTATATTTTATGTTTGTAATTTTTTAAAAAATTTAAAATATTATTTGAATATACATTCTTATAAAGTAAACAGTATAATTTACTTTTTGATAAAATGCAGAAATTGAAGTTAAACGAGGTGTCACACTTTATATAGTAAATTTTACCTTCTTTTCTTCAATTTTTTTGTGTATATTGATAACTTGAAACTTTAGTGCAAAAAAATGTTTTAAACTATTTTTTATGTATATATATTTTTCAAATAATTTTAAAAATTGTGTACTGAAATATAACTCTTTCCATTTGGCATCACCCCTTTTCTTTATTATTCATCCAAATTAGAAAAAAATTAAATCATCTTGATATAGACTCTTTTCTCAAGTGCTTTTTTTTTTTAAAAATTTAAAATAAATTTTAGTATTTCTCCTTTACAAGATTATCACCCTGTATTTTAGTTTTGATGACCTACTCTCGATTAAAAATAAATATAAAATATAAAAACTAATTAAAATATTACAAGATATATATTTTGGAAAAATCACTTATAGATATATAAAAGGATATTTTTACAATTCTAAAAAACAATATTTATAAGAGTAGGAGTTGTTGAAACATTGAGTTTTTCAAAAAAAATAAAATTTTCTTACTTAGGCCCAAAGTGGTATAAAATATACATTTAATCGACAATTCCAATTGAAAAATTTGTGTCCTATATATAAGATAGCTATAATGAATCTATATAGACCATATGTTTGAGTAAAATTAATTTTTAGTTAAAATCACTTAAATTCACTTGTGTTGATAAGATGGCCTGAAACGTGACATAGTTTTGTGCTTTTACCCATTTATCCTAGACTCCTCCTCACAATCAAAGAGTTCACAGCTACCTTCTGGAACACCATTTTGGAAAGAATGTGAAAACAATTAGCTAGGTGGAAGGGTAAGATTCTCAGTAATCCTAGAAAACTTCAAGTTCTTGTTGCTTCTCTCCAGGGGATACCTATTTACTTCCTTGCCTTATGTAAAATTATTTTGAATTTGGATAATAAATAAGATTAAATTGAAAGGAAATTCCTATGAAATGGGATTGAGGAAATGAAAATATTTCCTCTATTTAGTTGTGATAAAATATCCCTCCCAAATACCTTGGGTGGCCTTGGGATAAGGAAAATTAGTCACCTCAACAAAACCTTGATGGTAAAGGTTGGATGGAACCTCGTGCTAGATAACTAATAATGGAGTGTCATCATGGGTGCTAAATACCTTAATAATAAATTTCATTATAGGTTCCTATCAATTATGGCTTCATTAGTGGCTCCAACCCAATATGGAATAATTTTATCAATTCCTACAAAACAATCTTTTGGGACTCAAATGGTAGGTGGTGAACAAGTGACTTATCAAGTTCTAGGAAGATAAATATTGAAGACTGATCAATCTCTAGCATCAAATCAAATCTATAAGAACCTTAGGAGAAAATTATAAAACTTATTTGGTCCCTTTGTCTCAGTGACCTTTTGCATAAAAATTAGTGAAATGATGTGACTATGTGATATCAAAATCAATCTCACCTAATTTTTATAGCATCTTTGTTGTAGGATAAGCTCCAACATTCTATGATCCCCTTCTTCCCTAGAGAAGATAAATGAATTTGAATAATGAATCCTAAATAAAATTCTTTATCAAGTCAACTTGCAATATGTTGTTGAAGGAGGACAATAATAGCGGGTTTTGGAAAATTTAAGTGTAGGAAACTTGGCTCCTCCCTAAGATAAATTTGTTTTGGTGGACTATTGTCCATAATAAAATCCCAACCTAGGATAAACTCATCAAATGGGGATTTCAATTCCATAATAGGTATGTTCTTTGTAACTAGGATGAATAATCTATACTCCACATCCTTCTTTATTGTATTTATACTCACAAGGTTTGGGGGTTTTCTCTCCAAAAGCTTTAGTCTTGGAGGACTACAAAATATTCTTTACCTTCCCTTTTGATGACTATATTTTTCCCTCCCATCATCCCCTTATTAGGGAATTATGGAAAAAAATTCCACCTTATTTGGCCTACTACCTTTGAAACTTTATCAATAAAACATTTGGACTAGATTTCCGACTGAGGTTTCTGATGGAGAAGGTATATTGTGGCCAAATTTTATTTTTTTTTGAAAAAATGCCCGTATTTGTCGTAATGCTGACAAAATTTTCCCATTTGGTTTCGATGAAGAAGGCATTAGAAATGAGAATTATCTTTTTTCCAAAAAAGTGCTTGAGTTCATCGTAATTCTGATGACAACGACCATTATCTTAAAAAAAGAAGAAGAGGAGAATTCATTTGTATTGCAAATTTCCTGCGTAGGGGTTCGTGGTGACTTCAACCCCCAAGAACATCAAACCCGCATCGAAGGCATTTGTGGCATTGATTACAATCCCGCACAGGAGGTAGATTCAAATTACCCTAGATTTTAATTTCATGTTGCAAAAAATATACATGTGGTGGTTAATTGCCCTAGTTTAATCTCATAAAACCATAGAACTATGATTGAGGAGTGAGCATTCAATTTTGTAGCAGCAATCCCTTCCTCTCGTATACGCTCATTTTGATTGTTCACATGAGATCACATCTCTTTGCGGCATCGTATCGAACAATTCACGAGCCTTGTCCATGTTTCTACATTTTGCATTCATGTCAAGCAAGGCATTTGCAAGTACACCACCTAAAAACATTCCTCTATTCGTTAGGCTTTGATGGATGTCCATACCCTATTCCAAAGCTCCCATTTTTGCATAGGTAGGGAGGATGCTGGCAAAGGTTGTGGAATTTAGCTTTATGCCTTCCAATTTCATTTGCTTGAAAGTGTCTAAAGCCTTTTTGACAAATCCATTTTGTGCATATTGAACAATCATTGTAGTCCACAAGACAACATTTCTTTCAGGGATTCTATCAAATAGTTCACGTGCCTTGTCTATGCTTCCATATTTTGCATACATGTCTACCAAGGCAGTTGCAACTATAACATCTGACAAAATTCCTCTATCCTTTATGCTTTGATGAATGTCCATACCCAGTTCCAAATCTCCCATTTTGGCACAGGCAGGGAGGATAGTAGCAATGGTCGTGGAATTTGGCTTTACACCTGCCAATTGCATTTGCTTGAAAGTTTCTAAAGCCTTCTCAACAAATCCATTTTGTGCATATCCGGTAATCATTGCAGTCCAGGAGACCACATTTCTTTAAGGCAATCTGTCAAATAGTTCACGTGCCTTGTCTATGCTTCCACATTTTGCATACTTGCTAACAAAGCAGTTGCAACTACATCTGACAAAATTCCTCTATCTTTTATGCTTTGATGGATGTCCATACCCTTTTCCAAAGCTCCCATTTTGGCACAAGGTGGGAGTACGCTGGCAAACATAACTAAAGAAATGCAATGATCAACTCCAAAGACATCAAACCACTACTAACAAAACCGCGAGTCAAAAATATGATAGGGAATAGTGTGAGCTATCCTGAAATAAAATATTTTATTTTCAATTTCAACTAAAACATAATTACTAAGCCATTTAATGTTATTAATAAGTGTTTAATTTATGAAAGAGATAGATGGTTGGCCACAAGTACATGAGTTACTAAATGCACACAAATAAGTGAATTGGATATTCAAAACTATCTACAATGAATTCAATTCTTGTCCATTAGTCATTTATGTTTGAAATAAGCATCTTTCTTTGTTTTTCTTAATCTTTATTCATAGTTATGTGCATATTTTACATTCTATAATTAGGATATAAATTGCTATGGCTGAACACTATCATGATGTTTGTGTTGTGGTATAGATGCATGGAAACATAATTATGGGATTGTTATATTATAGAGATCATAAATCTAGATATCGCATATTAGTTCTAGCTCTTCTTGGATTGAGTCTAAAGTTGGCATACAGTCATAAAGTCATTATTAGCAAATCTATCCATTTCTAGTAAAGACAATTGAGAAAGTCATTTTGATATTGAGAGTTTCTTATCTGTTTACCTATTGATCATTATTAAGCTATAATATTTAGGTCTATTTATCTCTCTTGTAAAACCTCTGTAAGTGTCCTAGATTGTCCCTACTACTCACTCTTCAATGAAATAGTGGAGTTCTAAAGATTTGTTGCACAAGATGGTGTTGAACGTATCAACAAGGCTAGCATGGAAGGCATGTTCAGGCTTCCACTTGTACAACTTACAACAAATGATTTGTTGATAGAAGAAATTCTTGAAATAGGGATACAATCGAAAGACAAGTAAGTACATACAAACCTCCTCACTTGAAAGTAAAATCCGTGTGTAAAAAGAGTACATTGAATCCCAATCCATAAACACAATAGAGATATCAATGGAGACTTAATTGGATGTAGCATGTCGCACAAAAGTTTTTAGAGTATGCTAAGCTAGTACATAATGTTTCCTAAAGCCACATTAGTATTTTACCCAAATCATTATCTACCAAAACTAACTATAGTAATCCTTTTGAGGATTCATTTCATGGTGCTAGATCTTAATTTAGTTCCACTTCTTGTTGGAGAAAAGAATAGTTATTTCTTGAGGTAGATGAATATCCCATCAACAAAGGACAAGACCCTTTC